>NC_092376.1:120827043-121136934 GCF_030028105.1 Mobula birostris
AATCTGAGAGACATCACATCAAAATTATCCAGCTATCTGCTGAAATATTTTAATGAACCAGGACGATTTCAGCTGAAGTGCAAATTAAGATGTTGTTTGAGTTGTTATTATACTGGAATAATTTCAACAATTTTGTCAAATTCCCTTTTATTGGGATAATGTTCTGACTTAAAATATACTTTAAAAATCTGGTTAGTCCAATATGCCGCTATGCATACGTTAATGGACGAGGTCAAACATTTCTGAAAAGTATCACAGTCGGATATTTTTCAATTAATGGCACTATTGTCTGTCTTAAGAACAATACTAGGTCAGTTGTGGTTTTAGTTAACAGGCAAAAAAAGCCAGAATAAACAGATTGTATTTGGTTTGCAAAGTGTGCTGCTTCCACAATTGGTACTAGAGCCCCAGTTGTTTAAAATCTATCATTTTTTTGGATACGTGGTCCAGTTTAATACATTCAGTTTTGTTGTTGACACCATGATGGGTGGAAGTGATATTTGTAGGGAGAGTCCAGTGAGGCCCTGGGATGTAAACAGATTGAATGGATGAGAAATGGGCAGGTGAAATATAAAGTGAGGACATCATTTTGTAGAAAAGAAATGTTGTAAATTAAATACTTTTAGACTGAAATATTCTACTGCTTACTGGGATGAGAGTGCCTCTATTCACTCATAGTTAATGTACAGATGTAACAAGCAAAGGGTCCTCCTTGGTTGCCTGACAGGATGTTACTTCCTCCCACTCGGTAAATGAGTGAACAAACTTCTAAATAGTTCCTTTGGATGTAAAGCCACCTGCACGGCCAGTTAGCCTCAACCCACAATCCTTTTTAATAATATTCCAGATCTATGTTCATGTCCGTTGGACATTCATAATACTTAACAATCCCATTTAGAATTGGTATTTTTGGGAATCATTATCCTGTCAACTTACAATATAATGAAGGGGAAACTGGAGGATTTAAAAATAGGATATTGAAAAATGGATGATCTGCTCAAAAGAATCCAGGAATTTATTCAAAGCTTTCTTAATGGCCCCAGTGTTACTGTATCCATGTATTAGTGGAATCAAGATCAGTATGTATCTGATTGTACTTCAAGTGGTAGACTTTAAGTATTTTGCATTAATAGCACCACTGTGATAACAAAGAGAGTACAACTTGACAGATTTCAATTACAAGTGATTAACTATATCTGTTTGTCTGGTCCCACTTTGCTTTTAATATTTAGAGTACATTCTTAACTATGAGGATTCAGGGTACTTGGAGATAAATGATAAAATAGGCCGAAGTCAGCATGATTTCCTTAAAGGGAAATTGTGCATAACAAATTTGGAATTCTTGGGGAAGTAACAGGCAGAATAGACAAAGGAGAGTCAGTGCATGTTGTTTACTTGGATTTTGATGAGGTGCTGTACATGAGGCTGCTAAACAAGATAAAAGTCCATGAGCCTACAGAAAGATACTAACATAGATAAAAGATTGGCTGACTGGCAGAAGGCAAAGAGTAGGACCAAAGAGAGCTTTTTCTTTCTGGCTGCCAGTGACTTGATGTTCCATAGGGGTCAGTACTGGGACTGTTCCTTTTCACTTTATATATCAATGATTTGGATAATGAATTGATGGCTTTCTGGCCAAGTTTGTGGAGAATTTATAAGGCATTGATCAGACCACATTTGGAATATGGTGAGCAGTTTTAAATTAGATTAGATTATGAGGACACTCTCTCCTCATTTATTGTCATTTAGTAATGCATGCATTAAGAAATGATACAATGTTCCTCCAGTATGATATCACGGAAACACAAGACAGACCAAGACTAAAACTGACAAAAACCACATAATTATAACATATAGTTACAACAGTGCAAAGCAATACCGTAATTTGATAAAGAACAGACCATGGGCCCGGTAAAAAAAAAGTCTCAAATTCCCGATAGTCCCATCAACTCCCGTCGACGGTAGAAGGAAGAAAAACTCTCTCTGCCATGAACCTCCAGCACCACAAACTTCCCGATGCAGCACCCTGGAAGCACCCACCACAGCCGACTCTGAGTCCGTCCGAAAACTTCGAGCCTCCGACCAGCCCTCCGACACCGACCACCAAGCACCACCTCTGCTGAGTGCTTTGACCCCGGCCCCAGCCGCCAAGCACAGGCAAAGCCGAGGATTCAGCGTCTTCCCCTCGAGAGATTCTGGTTCACACAGTAGCAGCGGCAGCGAAACAGGCATTTCAGAAGTTTCACCAGATGTTCCTCCGTTCTTCTCACGTCTGTCTCCATCAAATCAGGATCGTGCACGGCATCCTACTTGACAGATAACAGATATTCATTCTGGAGTGGCCGCTGAGCGCTGCGTCGTGTCGCCATCTTCTCTTCATTTCTAAGTTTTAGGATTCATTTCTAAGAAAGTACCTGCTGGCGTTGAAGAAGGTCAAGAGGAGGTTAATGACAATGATCTGGGAATGAAAGGGTTAATGTATGAGAAGCACTTGATTGCTCTGGGCCTATATTCATTGGAATTTAGAAGAATAAAGGGGTATCTCAATGAATTCCAAGGCTTAGATAGAGTAGATGTGGAGAGGATATTTCCAATAGTGGGAGAGTATAGGACTAGACGTCAAAGTTTACAGGAGAATGAGGTTGAGAGGGAAAATAAAATCAGCTGTGATGGAATGGAGGAGCAGAATTGAGGGGCTAAATGATCTAATTATGCTTGTATGTCTTATGGTCTAATATTTGAATCATTAGATTAATTGGAATAAGAATCAGGTTTAATATCTTCAGCATATGTCATGAAATTTGTTAATTTAGCAGCAGCAGTTCAATACAATGCATGATAATACAGGAAAAAATTAAGTAATTCATTTACTATCTATATATATATATAAAATAAAAATAAAAATGGTCCAAAAACAGAAATAATAAAAGTGGGGTAGTGTTCATAGGTTCAATGTCCATTTAGGAATCTGATGGCAGAGGGGAAGAAGCTGTTCCTGAATCACTGAGTGTGTGCCTTCAGGCTTCTGTACCTCCTTCTTGACAGTAACAATGAGAAGAGGGCATGTCCTGGGCAATGGGGATTCTTAATGATGGACGCTGCCTTTCTGAAACACCGCTCCTTGAAGATGTCTTGGATACTGTGGACGCTAGTACCCGAGATGGAGCTGACTAATTTTACAACTTTCTGTAGTTTCTTTCGATCCTGTGCAGTAGCCCCCCTTTGCCCCCCATCACCCCCTCGATGTCAGACAGTGATGCAGCTTATCAGAACATTCTCTACAGTACTTCTGTAGAAGTTTACAGCTGTCTCAGGTGACAAACCAAATCTCCTCAAACTCCTAAAGAAATATAGCCATTGTCTTGCCGCCTTTATTTTTGCATCGATATATTCGGACCAGGTTAGATCCTGTTACGTACCCCGTAACTGGGTTGCCAAACCAACAGAAATGGATCACTCAGTTGGAGTCTGGATTACTGGAACTAAGAAAGTTTTATTAAAGAAATAAGCAACACAGTACTCTAATCGAAAGAATAATAAATGCAACAGTTCAGCAATGATAAACACACATGTCCACAGAACTAGGATAATAGGATCAATCAAGCTCTATCGTTGTCTAGGGGTAAATGACCAGTTTCAAAGTGACACAAAGTTCAGTTCAATTGAGTTCAGTTCAGTTCACAGTAATCACTGCCGTGCCGTGTGAGAGAGAGAGAGAGAGAGAGAGAGAGAGAGAGAGTGAATGTATATTCAAATCGGATTTCAAACAGACCTTCCATATTCCTCACAGTCAGCTTACGGGTGAGCCCTTTGTAATGTCTTCTGAGGTCACCGACTGTGACCCCTCCGTTTCAGATACGATCGTTCCTCTGCAGTGAACCTGGCACCCAGGCAAGGGCGGACACATACCAGGTTCCCGCCGATCGTACCTTTCCACCCTGTGCGCCTATGGCTTGGTCCCGCAACCATTCCTCCAACAACTCCCACTGACTTGTGGGAGGCGCACCGCTTCCAGGGTCTCGTTACCTCGTGGTGTCGTGTGTGTCGCCTTAGCGAACCTGTCCCTTTTTATCCCCCTGCTGGGGTATCGCCTGTCCATCACACTTCAAACAGTTCAGGGTTCAAAAAGGAGCCGATCTTGACAGTTCTCAGACTGGTGTCTCCTTCCGTTAAACTCTCTCGTCTCTTCATTATCATTTCCAACTGCTGCTCCATTGTCTTCCTTATCTCTCTTTCTCCTGAAGACAGGTGGCAGATCAACTGCTGATCCCACTGGTGCCAGCACAGGACAGTTAACATCTTAGTCTATGTGTACTTTTTGTAACCCTCTTTCGTCACAATCCTCAGAGATCTTGACACCCAGGAACTTAAAATTACTCACTCTCTCCACTTCTGACCCCTCTGAGGATTGGTTTGTGATCTCTCGTCTTACCTTTCTTCAAGTCCACTATCTGTTCTTTGGTCTTATTGATGGTGAGTACAAGGTTGTTGCTGCGACACCACTTGTCTCCATCTAAGATTCTACCAACAATGGATGTATCATCAGCAAATTTATAGATGGCATTTGAGCTACAATATACCTAACCATACAATCATGGGTATAGAGAGAGTAGAGCAGTGGGCTAAGTACACATCCCAGAGGTGCACCAGTGTTGATTGTCAGCAAGGCGGAGTTATTAATACCAATCCACACAGACTGTGGTCTTCCAGTTAGGAAGTCGAAGATCCAATTGCAGAGGGAGGTACAGAGACCCAGGTTCCATAGCTCATCAATCAGGACTGTATGAATGATGGTCTTAAACACTGAGCAACAAACAGCATCCTGGCATAGGTGTTCGTATTGTCCAGGTGATCTAAGGATGTGTGAAGAGCCATTGAGATCACGTCTGCAAGTACGTTAATGTATGAACGTACTTTGTTTCAAATGAATGAGAAATAATGTACATCTTTGGTCTGTGTATTATTGGCATGAAGACTGCATAAGACATGTTGCCAAAGTGCTAATCTTAAAACAATTTATTTCCTAGTTACAACTTTTCTATATGTAATAACTGAGTTTAGTTCTCAGTTAAGATTGGATGCTGCAAACAATCACAGGAGGGTTTTAAGAACTTTGGTTGATGAAGCTAGAAATTGAAAGATTTATTAAACTTCATTAGGATTCTACTTACTGGACCATTTATTGCTATTGGGGATGAACATTGTGATCCTTTGTATACACCATTTCAGAGTTTGGTATGCTAAGCGTGCTCAGCCTTAAGCAAAACCAAATATTAATTCTGATTAACAAAATTCGCAATTCAGGTCAATTTAGACAACACAGGCAGCTTAGAATTTTAACTCGGTTCAGACACTAACAAGCTTTGGTTAGAAAGAGTGTTCTGCATACAATAGGTGACAACAAGAGCAGAAATTTATTTTCAGTCATGCCACTAAAAGCAGAGATTGAAATGGCCAATCTTCAATCCTGTTGATTTTAACTGAATAGAATATTAATAGCTCAAGATTCAATATTCAAGCTGCTGGATGTTATTTCCAGTACACAAGTGTAGACGAGAATAAAATTATTACTCCAGATCCAATGCAGTCTAAAAAAGAAACACAATAAGATAACACACAAAAAGCACAATAAATATAAATACACAAACTAGCTCATAGATTGATTGTACGTCTGTAAAGTGATGCCAGGCACAGGACCTATATCTGTACATAAAGTTAATTCCCGGGATGGCGGGACTGTCATATGTTGAAAGATTGGAGCAATTGGGGTTGTATACACTGGAATTTAGAAGGATGAGAAGGGATCTGATTGAAACATATAAGATTATTAAGGGATTGGACATGCTAGAGGCAGGAAACATGTTCCCGATGTTGGGGGAGTCCAGAACCAGAAGCCACAGTTTAAGAATAAGGGGTAGAGCATTTAGAACGGAGTTGAGGAAAATTTTTTTCACACAGAGAGTTGTGGTTCTGTGGGATGCTCTGCCTCAGAAGGCAGTGGAGGCAAATTCTCTGGATGCTTTCAAGAAAGAGTTAGATAGATCTCTTAATGATAGCGGAGTCAAGGGATTTGGGGAGAAGGCAGATAAAGGGTAGTGATTGTGGATGATCAGCCATGATCACAGTGAATGGCAGTGCTGGCTCGAAGGGCTGAATGGCCTACTCCTGCACCTATTGTCTATTGTCTATAAGGTGACTGACAGGAAATGATAAAGTAGTGGTGGAGTGGGTGAGTAGGTGCAGGTGTGGATCAGCCATACAGCTTGGGAAAAGTAACCGTTTTTGAGTCTGGTGGTCCTGGTGTGGACGATACATAATCTGATCCCTGATGGGAGTGATCACCAGTCCATGAGCAGGTAGGCGAGATCCTTCGTAACATTTCTAAAACCCACTGTTTTTAAAAATCTACAGACAGCAACTAAAAAATTCATTAGAAGGGGAAAGATGAAATATGAAAGCAAGCTAGCATATAATATCAAAATGGATAGTGGAAGATTTTTCAGGTATGTCAAAAATAAAAGAGAAATAAGAGTGGATATAGGACCACTAGAAAATGAGGCAGGAGAAATAATAACAGGGGACAAGGAGATGGATGCTGAACTAAATGAGTATTTTGTGTCAGTCTTCACTGTGAAAGACACTAGCAATATGCCTGATGCTGTAGTGTGTGACGGAAGGGAAGTGGGTGCAGTCACTGTTACAAGAGAGAAGGTGCTCAAAAAGCTGAAAGACCTAAAGGTAAATAAGTCGCCGGGACCAGATGAACTGCACCCTAGGATTTTGAAAGAGGTAGCGTTAGAGATTGTGGTGGCAGTGGAAATTATCTTTCAAAAATCATTGGACTCTGGCATGGTGCCAGAGGACGAGAAATTGCAAATGTTCCTCCACTCTTTAAGAAAGGAGGAAGGCAGCAGAAAGAAAATTATAGAACAGTTAGCCTGACTTCAGTGGTTGGGAAGATGTTAAAGAGTCAATTGTTAAGGATGAGGTGATGGAGTACTTGATGATACAGGACAAGAAAGTACAAAGTCAACATGACTTCAGGCAAAATTCTGACAAACCTGTTGGAATTCTTTGAGGAGATTATAAGTAGGATAGATCAGCGGTCCCTAACCACCGGCCGCGAACCAGTACCGGGTCGCAAGGCATGTGCTACCGGTCCGCAAGGAAGCGATATGATCTGGTGATATGAGTCAGCTGCACCTTTCCTCATTCCCTGTCACGTGCACTGTTGAGCTTGAACACATGTGAGATCATTACCTGTGCATCATCCGTGTCAGCACAGGAAGGAGATCAACTCCTCAAGCTTGCAAATGACGACGGGCTGAAAAGTATGTTTGACATAACATCTCTGCTGGGATTCTGGATCAAAGTCAAGGCTGCATATCCTGAGATAGCCATGAAAGCATTGAAAACGTTGCTTCCATTTCCAACATATCTCTTCAATGAATGCAACGAAAACTAAATTGCGGAATAGACTGGACATAAGGAACCCCCTTTGAGTATCGCTGTCTCCCATCACCCCTCGATGGCACTGTCTTGTTGCAGGGAAACAGGTATTCAGTCCAGGGCTCCCACTGATTCAGCGATATTGGTGTGTTGCAATGATTTTATATGTTCACACGGGGAAAATATGTGCTGTGTGTTTAATATCCAAACGTTACTTAAAATGTTATGATGCTATTGACTTATAAGCGACTTATATAACTATATAATCATATAACAATTACAGCACGGAAGCAGGCCACCTCTGCCCTTCTAGTCCGTGCCGAACGCTACTCTCACCTAGTACCACCGGCCTGCACTCAGCCCATAACCCTCCATTCCTTTCCTGTCCACATACCTATCCAATTTTTCTTTGAATGATAATATTGAACCTGCCTCTACCACTTCTAGTGGAAGTTCATTCAACACTTACTTCAAACTCCCCTGTCCTCCCCTAATAATTGACTTATCACTATATTCATGCGTGGAAAATATGCGCTGTGTGTTTAATATTAAATTCGTTAGATAAGCTCTTTTAGAAACGAAATTGAGTGTATTAACCACTTATCACCTATATTTCGGTCATGATTAACACCCCCCTCCCCTCCCCTCCACCCCCGAACAGAATCACCAAAAACAACTTGTAGAAAAAAATCGGCACGTACACGCACGTGCAAGTCACACATGCGCACTGGTGCTTGCGTAAGGCTTCATGGTCATTGTAGTCTTTCTCGGGGTAAACAACGTATTTGACTGCTACTCTTGTGGTTGGCAACCCTACCCCCCGCCCCCCCGGGTCGGCCAGTCCGCAAGAATATTGTCAATAATAAACCGGTCCGCGTTGCAAAAAAGGTTCGGAACCCCTGGGATAGATAAAGGGGATGTAGTGGATGTTGTATATTTGGACTTTCAGAAGGCCTTTGACAAGGTGCCACACATGAGGCTGCTTACCAAGTTAAGAGCCCATGGTATTACAGGAAAGTTACTAACATGGTTAAAACATTGGCTGGTTGGTAGGAGGCAGCGAGTGAGAATAAAAGGATCCTTTTTTGGTTGGCTGCCAGTGGCTAGTGCTGTTCTGCAAGGGTCAGTGTTGGGACCACTTCATTTTATGCTGCATATCAATGATTTAGATGATGGAATAGATGGCTTTGTTGCTAAGTTTGCAGATGATACGAATATTGGTAGAGGAACAGGTAGTGTTGAGGAAACAGGTAGGATGCAGAAGGAGTTAGACAGATTAGGAGAATGGGCAAGAAGGTGGCAAATGAAATACAATGTTGGAAAATGCATGGTTGTTCACTTTGGTAGTAGGAATAGATGTGCAGATTATTTTCTTAATGGAGAAAAATCCAGGAATCTGAGATGCAGAGGGACTTGGGAGTCCTTGTGCAGAACCCCTTGAAGGTTAACTTGCAGGTTGAGTCAGTGGTGAGGAAGGCAAACGCCATGTTAGCATTCATTTCAAGAGGTCTAGAATATAAGAGAAAGGATGTGATACTGAGGCTTTATAAGGCACTAGTGAGGCCTCATCTTGTGTATCGTGATCAGTTTTTGGCCCCTTATCTTAGAAAAGATGTGCTGCCATTGGAGAGAGTCCAGAAGAGGTTCACAAGGGTGATTCCAGGAATAAAAGGGTTATCATATGAGGAATGCTTGATGGCTCTGTGTCTGTGCTCACTGGAATTCAGAAGGATGTGAGGGGGGATCTCATTGAAACCTTTTGAATGTTGAAAAGCCTAGACAGAGTAGATGTGGAAAGGATGTTTCCCATGATGGGAAAGTCTAGGACAAGAGGACACAGCCTCAGGATAGAGGGGCAGCCTTTCAAAACAGAGATGTAGAGAAATTTCTTTAGCCAAAGGGTGGTGAATTTGTGGAATTTGTTGTCACATGCAACTGTGGAGGCCAGGTCATTGGGTGTATTTAAAGCAGAGATTGATAGGTTCTTGATTGGACATGGTATCAAAGGTTATGAGGAGAAGGCCTAGAACTGGGGTTGAGGAAAAGATAGAAAAAAAAGATCAGCCATTATTGAATGGCAGAGCAGACTCGATGGCCCAGATGGCCTAATTCTACTTCTATTGTAGCCCCCTGGTAAGCTTCAGGCTCGCTCAGCTTGCTTTCGTCTAGCGGGAGCAGCCTTCGGCCCCGCCAAACTGGGTAATCAAGTTTGTGTGGATGCTGTGTGATGTACCCCACCACGCCAAATAACAGACAATACATCATATGCGATTAAATGATTACTCTCTACAGATCTTACTGGAACTATGTAATTAATAGAGATAAAATATAAAAGGAAAATAAAAGGCACCAAACTTATCAAATTTCAACCACTTCGTGCACACAGTTGAAGCTCAATTAACGGAGTCCTCTTTCCACCATTTGATCCCTTCCGACCTCCTAGACTCACCACCTGGGACCAAACATGGTGGTTGACCAGACGCTCCACACGAGTCTGTCTTCATCTCCTCTCCTCGCCGAAGACCCTGGGCCTCGGACTTCCACTCGGGGTCCATCCCACCACCCAGCTTACAGCATCGCGTCTCCTCTCTCTGTCTCCATCGCGCCTTCTGCCCCAAAGCCTGCGAAAAACAATAGCTTACAGACACACAAGAAAGAATAACATCTATCCCAATTGGTTAGCAAATAAATACGAATCTCATTATCAGTAATATAACCCAAACAAGCTGCTAGAGAAAGAACTTTCTCAGCAGTTAACATAACAAAGAAGCCATTTTATTCTAACATAACAAAGAAGCCATTTTTATTAGCCTCAGCAGTAACATAAAAGAAGAAACCCCTTACACTATGTTTTATGGTCTTATGGTTACTGGCCCTTTTCTGGCACCTTATTATGTGTTCTTGATGGTGGATAAACTTGAGCCAAAGTTGTTGGAGTAAAATGTGTTGTGGAGAATCAAGTTCCATTGCTCTTCAGAAATTATTACTTCAACTATCCTTCCAATCATACGTTGCCATGATGTGACTTCATGGTACAGTGTGTCTTTGGTCCATTTGTTCACTACATTTTTGAAACATCTGAGTTCTAGCAAGGGAATAACTTGAATCACAGATTAATTTAGAAGCTATTTGTTTTCTGACCTAAAAGTATCAAGGTTGTGACTCACTTCAGTTTTACATACAAAGAAAACCATTCTTCTGTATTTCTCTGTACTGATTGAATGAAAACCTCTATCTATATTAAATATGTGGCAAATGCCCCCATGTATTCCTCTACATCCTATTTTAACCTACCATTTGTTGTGTATTCCCTTTTCTTGTTTCACCTTCCCAAATACATTACTTAGCCTTTCACCAGATTAAATTCCATTTGCCATTTTTCTGCTCCACTCACCAGATTGTTCACTGTCCTCCTGCAGCCTAAAGCTTACCTGGTAGTTGTGTTGAAAGGGCAAGTGGCATATGCTGCTTTATTATCTGAACAAGCAAGTTTAACTGTAGACTTACCAGAGTTGAGCAAATGGCTGGACTGAATTGGTCCTAATTTTAATAGAATAAAGAAAACTGGACGATGCTGATAGGTCAATGTTAGAATTAGAGATGCACCATAAAACTCTTGTTACAGACAGAACCTGGTCTTGAGCACAAGTCTTCAGCTGTACAGTTTGGGATATTGTTGGAGGCCCATTTCTTCTACTATATTCAGTGCACCCATATATTCTTAGTGAGATAGTTATATCAACTGGTTTCAACAGTAATGTGAGATTAGGGGGATTGGAAGGATCCACTTTGCATCAATGCAAAAATCTGTGCCTTAAATATATTTATGAGGAAAAGCAGTTCCACTCTGTGGGAAGAGATTGGTTAATTTGCAGGTTGAGTCTATAGAGAGGAAGGCAAATTTGAAGAGGACTGGAATATAAAAGCAAGAATCTCATGTTGATGATTTATAAAGTACTGGTAATGCCTCACTTGCAGTATTGTGAGCAGTTTTGGGCCCTTTATCTTAGAAAGGATATGCTGAAACTGGAGAGGGTTCAAAGGAGGTTTATGAAAATGATTCCAGGATAGAATGGCTTATCATATGAAGAGCGTTTGGTGGCTCTGGGCCTGTATTCACTAGAATCCAAAAGAATGAGGGGTGACCTCATTAAAACTTATCAAATGGTGAAATGCCTTGATAGCCTGAATGTGGAGAGAATGTTTTCCAGTGACACAGCCTCAGAATAGAGGAGTGTCCTTTTAGAATGGAAATGAGGAGGAATTTATTTACCCAGAAGGCAGTGAATCTGTGGAATTCTTTGCCACAGGCAACTGTGGAGGCCAAGTCTTTATGTGTATTTAAGGCAGAGGTTGATAGATTATTGATTGGTCAGGGCATGGAGGGGTACAGGGAGAAGGCAGAAGGTTGGGTCTGAGAGGAAAATTAGATGAGCCATGATGAAATACCAGAGTAGACTGGATGGGCCAAATGGCCTGATTCTGCTCCTATACCTTATGGTCTAAGAGCAGCCGCTCCTCATTTCCATCCTAGATCTACTCCCCCAAATTTTGATGCTATGTCCGCTCGTTCTAGTCACACCTACCAGTGGAAACAACTGCCCTGCCTCTATCATTTTTTAATCCCTATTATCATGTAAATTCTCTGTAGAATCCCTTCCCATTCCTCTTAATCCCATTGAGTATAGACCCAGGTGACTCAGTCTCCTCATTATCTAACACTCTCATCTGGAATCAACTTGCAAGCCACCTGCACCTCCTAAGCCAGTATATCTTTCCTCAAGTAAGGGAACCAGAAATGCACACACTACTAGTGTGGCCTCACCACTACCCTTGCAACATAACCTGCTTACTCTTAAATTCAACCTCTTCTTGACTGTTGTACCTGCAAACCAGATTTCTGTGATTCATACGCAACCACTCCCAAGACCCTCTGCAACTGGCATGCCGCAAGTTTTCACCATTTAAGTGATAATCTGATCTTCTATTATCCCTCCACAGTGGATGACCTCATAGTTACCAATGTTGTACTCTATCAATCAGACCCTTATCCACTCACTTATCCTATCTGAAGAGTGCAATTTGTCTTTTCCACTCTTCTTTTGAAAGTTTTAAAGTTTCTTTCCACTGCTCTTGGCCATTTTATATCCATCAGCTTTTAGTTCGATACTTTTTTGTTTAGTTATCCAAGGCTGGTTCTCCCCACCCTTACCGTTCTTGCTTTTAACTGGAATATACTTTCAGCACTATGAAAAAGATCTTTAAATGTCTTCCACTGTTCCTCAACTGTCCCACCATATAGCCTGTAATGCCAGACTACACTAGCCATCGCCTCCCTCATCCCATTGTAGTCTCCTTGTTTAGGCACTGGTTTTAGATTGAACTATTGCACCCTCCAGTTGAATGAGAAATTCAAGCATGTTTCCCTTGTAGGTTCACTAACATGCTATTCAACAAAGCTATCACAAATGCTTCTATGAACTCCAATTCAAGACTGCCTTGATCAACTTAATTCACACAATTTATGTACAAGTTAAAGTCCCTATGACAACTAAGCTGCTGTTCCATTTTTACATGCATCAGATATATCTTGGTTTATTGCCTATGTCTCTGTAATGTTATTACCTGGTGGCCTATAGACCACTACTACCAGTGAATTCTTTTTTAAATTCCCCTTTATTATTCCTAATCTATACTCAAATGGATTCAAAATTCTGACCATTAGATTTTAAATCGTCTCTTTCACCCTGATCTCAACCTTAATTAATGGCACTACCCCACATCTCTTACTTTCCTCCCCATCCTTGCATATTATGTGATACCTTTATGTCTTATGGTCTTACCCTTAGATATTTAATTCCCAATTATCTCCACTGTGCCACCACATTTCTATACTGGCTACTAAGTCATACCCCTCTGTGCCACAAGTTCACTGCCCTTGTTTCAAATAGAATGGACATTCAGATAGCACACTTGCACTCATTGTTTTAGAATCTAGCAATATTTTGTGTCTTTTGTATTTGTCTTTTCTGTACTCCATTTTTACCTTTCTAACCTTTGCTTTGGTATTTGTAATGCTTCCCTCTGTCTTCCTGCGTTAATTCACATTGCCCTGCCATATTAGTTTAAACTGTTCCGAACAGCACTAGCAAACAGACCCATAGGACATTGATTCCAGTCCTGTCTGGGCGTGGACTATCTAGTCTTTATGGTCTCACTTCCCCCAGAACTAGTTCCAATGCCTCAAGAATCTTAATATCTCTCCTCCATTACTGCTCAAACCACATATTCATCCTACTTATTGTGTTACTCCTACTCTCAATAGCACAATAGGCATAGGTAACAATCCTGAGGTTACTGCCTTTGAGGTCTTACTTTTTAACTTATCTCCTAGCTTCCTAAATTTGGCTTGCAGAACCGCATTCCACTTTTGGTACCTACATACAGCATGACAACTGGCTGTTCATCCTCCCCTTCCAGAATGCCCTGCATCTGTCTGGTCCTTGTACCTAGGAGGCAACTCATCAATAGGGAGTTACATTTGTGGCCAAAGATGCTGCTGTCTACTCCTTTTACCACAGCATCCTCGACCAGTCAAGCTCTGCCATTACTTTTCCAACTACTAGCCAGGAGAGCAACTCAGTGCTATGATCTGGCTACTGCTGCCTTCCCCTGGTAAGCCTTCTCCTCCAACAGTATCCAAAGCAGTGTATACAGTATATCTTGGAGAGAGAAGACTGAAGGGTTGTCCTGTCCTCCCTTCCTGCTACTGTTCTCTCCATTGTTCACTCATTCCCTATCTTTCCTTGAACCATTAATTTGATGTGTGCCAACTCACTAACCATGTTATCCATGATTTTCTCAGCATTATGGATGGCCAGAAGTGAATCCACGAACAGCTCCAGTGCCACTATACAATTTGTAGGGAGCTGAATCTAGACATGCTTCCTGCACACTTGGTCATCAGCAACTCTGGACGTATCACTGAATTCCCATATTAGAAAGGAATACTGGATCGGAGCATACCTGCTATGACACAATCTTTGAGGAGAAAAAGAATCTGACTAGTTTAATTAGTAGAAAACTTTTGTTAGTAACTTCAATTAAGTCTCAACTAAGAGCTTACTAAGAAATTAGTCCACCTGAGTGGCTTGAAGAGGAAATGTTTAGGGCCTTAAGCCTGATTTATACTTCTGTGTAGGCTCTACGCCGTAGCCTACACAAGTGGCCTACACCATTGTAAGCATTTATACTTGTGCGTTGGTGTGTCTGCGTCGCTCTGCAATTCACCACCAAAACGCTAGTTGGCGGTGGGGTTTCTATGCCACTGTGTTGAGTTTCTTTGTGTAATTCAAACAATGGCAACTGAAACTGAGTGCATCATGTTGGAGTTGGAGCTAATAAATGTTGAACAAGAGTTACTTTTATTGAAATTACTGCAATGCAGAAAAGGGAGAAGACGCCGGAGGAGATGGTGGGTACGACCATTGAATGGATTGAGGCAGAAGGAGGGTGAATTTTCTGTGCTTGTCTGGCCACTGAGAGACATGGACAAGGAAATGCATTTCAAATATTTTTGGATGTCGGCAGGTAGATTTGACGATTTGGCTCATCATCTCCAACCATTTACTTCGCATCAGTGTACGCACAGTATGCCTATAGACATGACCCAGAGACTGGCAATCACCATTTGAGTTTTAGCTTCAGGTGGAAGTCAACAGGCTGTAGCAGCTAGCTACAAACTGGCATCAAGTACAGTGTCCTCCAAAATTTCAGAGGTCTGTAAAGCTTTATGGAAAGCATTGCAGCCAGAGTTCCTTCCCTGCCCTTCAGTCGCCCAATGGGAAGCTATTGCAGCTGATTTTTGGCGACCATGGAACTTTCCGAACTGTGTCTGCAGCATAGACGGAAAACACATGAACATCAAGGCACCGCCACACACCGGGAGTGACTAGAACAACTACAAGGGCGCACACTCCATTGTCCTGATCGCTACCTGCGACGCCAGATATCAGTTTACCATGGTGGATGACGGGTAAGTGACAGGAGCATCTTCAAGGAGAGCAGATTTGGTTCTATGCTGCTTGAACACAAACTGAACCTGCCCCCACCAGCCAATCTTCCCGGAACAGGAGTCAAAATCCCACATGTAATCGTTGGTGATGCTGTGTTCCCCCAACACAACAATCTCATACATTCCTTTCCAGGTATGTCACAGACATTGAATTCAATGGAAATTAATTTCATGTAATAGTGCTTGCTTTGTGTGATTTTATATATATATATATTCCCCTAAATGTTTTACGTTTTGCAAAATAGGGATGAACATGAGAATGGAAAAGCAGATGTATAACTACCGTCACTCCAGAGCCAGGCGGGTGATTGAGAACACATTTGGCATTTTGGTGGCAAGCTGGAGAATCCTCGGTTGCCCACTAGAATTTCTGCCTGACAAAGCAGTGAACATTGTCAAAGCTTGTATCGCTCTACGCAACCTCTTGGCCTACACTGATGAAGCCAACACTCCTGTGAGCAGATACATCTCTGCTAATTTTTCAGACTCAGACACTACAGGGTCACCTCAGCCAAGCGAGTGGCGAAGAGTGGTGGTGGGGGACACAAATCTTTTGGAACCTCTAGATCCTCATTACCTTACAAGGCGCCGTCCCACCAGAGCTGCCCTTGGTGTACGGAAGGACCTGATGGCCTTCTTTCAATCACCCCATGGAATTTTGCCATGGCAGAACAACATAATGTGTCGTGGCCAAGTTCTAAGGACATAAAATAAATGAACCTATAAATAACATGCAGCTGTTTGAATAAAAAAATAAAGACCTGTTATAAATTCAAGTTGTTATTTATTTGCAGTAACGTGCACAATATTATACAAGGTGCGAAGTGTTATATAAAAAAACAAAAGGTACAAAGTTGTAAAGCGCTGAAAATTACACACAGTTTAGTGCTGAAATATAAGTGTGGAAAATGTATAGTGTAGGAACTGACAAAATATTAAATTATTAATTAACTATCAAAATATTAAACTATGCAATTGTTCATTGTTTCTGCTGCTGCCTCTCAAACAGCAGCTTGTGGACATCGAACATTGCCTGTGGCCTGTGCTCCTCCGGCAGCCTCCACAGCATGTCTCCAACTGTTTGCCCAATCCTGGAGACCTCATCATTTTCTTGCAATAGTCCATGTCGCAGTTCCACCCTACGTTCATCCAGCTGGGCGACCTGCTTCTGAAACCAGTCATCATGTTCTTTCCTCTTCTTCTTCTGTTCCATCCTTGGGCTGGGGGACAGAGGAGATGTCTCACTACTTGACGATGATTCTGCACATGGAGGTGGAATGTCTAGTGGTTGGTTTTCCTCTGCAACTGAAGAGGTGGACAACCTTGAGGTCGAATCATTTCCATCCTGTGATTATGAAAGGAATTGCAAATAGTTTAAGTTAGTCTTTAAAATTATACATACAGGTGATATATACATTCAGTGTCTGAACATGGATTGGCAGAGCTATGAAGACGAGAAAACGGCATATGGCTACATTGGCGGAATACTGGTTATTGCGTTTGCATTATGAGGAAGCCAGATGCAATTACAGCCTATTACATGTTACATTTTTGTTTCATGGAAGCATTATCTTTGTGCAAATCAATATGCTGTGTTTACAACTAGACAGTATTGCTATCTTGCTAGCTAGCCTAAACACTGACTACAACATAGAGGTTTATGATACAAAGAACATGATATATTTACCTTGTTGTCATTATAATTTGACTCCGTTGCCCAGTGCTTAATATAGCCAGGAAAGAAACAAATAAAACGTGGGCACTTTTTTTCTGCCTGGGTCCCTGCTCCTCTTGGCGACTCTTTTCCAGACGCGCACGTACTTGTCCCTCAAGTCTTTCCATTTCTTTGCGCATTCCGTGACGTCCAAACCAATGTTTGTGGAAATGTTTTTCCACGAATTTGATGCCATTTGGCAGTCTTTATCGTCTGGTGACGAAGAGTCACATAAACGTACATATTATCAGACTTCCTCAATTAACCTCTCCTTGATTTGGTCCATTTTCCAACTCATGTTCAACTCACATTCTTGTTCTCTCTTCTTTCTCAATTCGAAAGTGGCTGGAGGAAGCAAACAGAAATGCGTAGGAGGAAATGCGATGCTACCAAGCGGACCAATCACAGTTATTGCAGGCAGTGTCACCGCGATGCGTAGTTCTGGGCTGCTGTGCATCAGGGTACGGTGCAGGGTACATGGCTACGCCATACCTGCGGCGTAGATTCAACGCAGAAGTGTAAATTGGCCGTTATCTGGTTCTCACCAAAGCCTTACATTCTGACGTTTACAATGAGCTGCATCATTAAGAGTCTACCTTCTGTTTAATGACAGCTGCTGTCCAGTTAGCCAATAAATTCATCAATGAGATTTGCTATTTTAAATTCATCCCGCTCTCATTCCTGTAAAGTGAAAGTCACCAGTAGCAAGACTTGGGTGTTTTTAGGCAATACTTGTAATGTGGAAGCAGGTTCACAGGTTTGGTGAGCGAGACAGAAAACACTGACTAGGAATAAGCATATTAATCTTTATTTACAAAGAGTTAAAAGATGCAACCAAACATCTAAGTTCCTATACGTTACACAAACTACAGAACTAAATACTCAGCAGACAAATACTGAGCTAAGAGAGTGTGCAGAGCTTATCTTCCCGATGGTTCTGTGAGGCATACCTCTGGAGACAAAGGAAAGAAAAAAGCCTCCCGCACACACTATTCTTATACCTCTGAGCTGCTTGAAACCGGACGCTGGTGCCGTGGCCTCACTGTACCCAATGGGAAAGAGTTACTGCCCACTTCAAATGGTCATCAATGACCAACACAGTGAAGTGGCTGTCGACCAGCAAATAAGTCAACCACGTGGCATGTCACCCCTCAAAAGTTGCAAAACTACGACAATTCAACCTTGAGACCAGTGTGACCCTCTTGAACACCCCACTAAACTACATATAAAACACAGCACTACAATACCCATGACTGCAAACCCAATAGTCACCGCCCCCCCCCCAGTGTATAACAGAAGTCCAACAGCCTCCCTGCACCCAAAAAGCCACCAGTCTTCCCCTGGAGTGTAATAGCCAAAGAACTGGTCCCCCACTTAACATTATGCACTGACTCTCTAATGTGATCAGACAGGTGAGTGATGCACCCCGGTTCGTCAGGAATGTATGTCCATCGATATCAGTTCCTGGGATAGGTTGGCTGTACCATGCTGGGAAAGGCTATCATTCAAACATTTCTTTCTCTGTAATAGCCCTCGTACTATGCCGACCAGCATGGACAAGGGGCTCATGCAGGGCACTGGGGTGGTCTGCGTATGGCACTACTTATCTCAGATAGCAGCAGTTGCACTATCCTGCAAGAAGCCATGGATAGGCCTAGGAACTTCATATCCGGTAAGTGCCCACCTTCACAACACCATTTGGTGTAGACACAGCCACAGGATACTGTTCCTGCTCATACTCGCTGTATACCACTGACAGGTTGTACCTGTGCTTAACATACCATCTACGCCAACATTCCTTGACCTACTCTGTCAGGTGAGGAAATCACTATAACAAACTGGGACCTTCCATCTAAACAAACGGTACATAGGGAAATACCAGCCCTTAAAGCACTTACTCCACTGGGGCAGATAATCAGACGGTACATAGGGAAATACCAGTCCTTAAAGCACTTTCTCCACTGGGGCAGATAAACAGACGGTACGTAGGGAAATACAAGCTCTTAAAGCACTTTCTCCGCTGGGACCTTCCATTTAAACAGACGGTACGTAGGGAAATACCAGCTCTTAAAGCACTTACTCCACTGGGGCAGATAAACAGACGGTACGTAGGGAAATACCAGCCCTTAAAGCACTTACTCCACTGGGGCAGATAAACAGACGGTACGTAGGGAAATACAAGCTCTTAAAGCACTTTCTCCGCTGGGACCTTCCATTTAAACAGACGGTACGTAGGGAAATACCAGCTCTTAAAGCACTTACTCCACTGGGGCAGATAAACAGACGGTACGTAGGGAAATACCAGCCCTTAAAGCACTTACTCCACTGGGGCAGATAAACAGACGGTACGTAGGGAAATACAAGCCCTTAAAGCACTTACTCCACTGGGGCTATTAAGGCTCAAGTTCCTCAAAGATGCAACCATATTCTGAGTCAAGTTTGGTTGGAATAGACTACTCCATCCTGATGGGTATTTAGACACACAAAAAAACCCACAAAAACAGTAACTTCTAGAATTTCTCCCCAAATGCCTATGTCCCTATGAAATGTGGGCATAAGACATAGGAGCAGAAATAGGCCATTTAGCCCATTGAGTCTGCTCTGCCATTCAATCATGGGCTGATCCACTTCATCAGTCATCCCCACTCCCTTGCCTTCTCCCCATACCCTTTGATGCCCTGGCTAATCAAGAACCTATCTATCTCTGCCTTAAATACCACCAATGACTTGGCCTCCACAACCACTCGTGGCAACAAATTCCACATGTAACAGGGTTTCGTCTTTTATGTTACTGCGTAGGCTAATTAAAATGGCTTCTTTGTTATGTTATACTTGGGAATGCTTCTTTGTTATGTTAAACGCTGAGAAAGTTCTTGCGCTAGCAGCTTGTTTTGGGTTAGACTGTGATAAGAAGATGTTATGAACCAACTGGGATAGTTGTTATGTTTTTGTGTATCTGAAGATATTGTATGCGCGGGGTTTTGGGGGAGAAGGCGAGAGAGAGAGAGAGACAGAGGATGGACCAGGTGCTGTGAGTCTGCTAACGGGGTCGGACCCCCAAGCGGGGCATTCGGCGAGGAGAGGAGATGGAAACAGACTTGTGTGGAGTGTCTGGTCAACCACTGTTGTTGGTCCCAGGCAGCCGGTCGAGGTGGTCCGAGGGGTCGCAGGGTGAAGAAGAAGGGTCCTGAGCTCCAACTGTTTGTGCACGAAGAGATTGAACTTTGATAAGTGTGGCGCCTTTTATTTTACTTTTATATTTTATTCTCTATTAATTATATAGTTCCAGTAATATCTATAAACTGTAAATCATTTAATCATGTCTGTGTACTGTCTGTTATTTGGGTGGGGTGTGGTACATCGCACAGCATCCACACAAACTATTAACCAGTTTGGCAGGGATGAGGGCTATTTCCCTAGATGACAGCAAGCCAAGCGACCCTGAGGCTGGCCAGGGGGACTACACACAGATTTACCACCCTCTGACTAAAGTAATTTCTCCGCATCTCAGTTCTGAAAGGACATTCTTCAATCCTGAAGTCGTGCCCTCTTGTCCTGGACTCCCCTACCATGGGACATAACTTTTCCATATTTAATTCGTTCAGGCCTTTTAACATTTGGAATGTTTCTATGAGATTCCCCCCTGAACTCCAGGGAATACAGTCCAAGAGCTGCCAGACGTTCCTCATACGGTAACCCCTTCATTCCTGGAATCATTCTTGTGAATCTTCTCTGAACCCTCTCCTATGTCAGCATATCCTTTCTAAAATAAGGAGCCCAAAATTGCACACAATACTCCAAGTGTGGTCTCATGAGTGCCTTCTAGAGCCTCAAAATCACATCCTGGCTCTTATATTCTATACCTCCAGAAATGAATGCCAACATTGCATTCACCTTCTTCACAACCAACTCAAACTGCAGGTTAACCTTTAGGGTATCTTGCACAAGGACTCCCAAGTCTCTTTGCATCTCTGCATTTTGAATTCTCTCCCCATCTAAATAGTAGTCAGAGCTCAGAGTTTCAAATCCCATTCAAGGAGAGAAGGATATCTGAATCTGAATCTGAATTTCCTCAGGGGAAGCAAGCAGCAACCTCAGGACATTATTAATCACATGTTAGGATGATAGGCCCCCCTAGGGCACCCATCTCTCTATTAGATAGGTTCATTCCAGTACCCCGACATCCATAACCTCTACAACCACAGAGCCAGAGACTCTCCAGGCATCTGCCTATACCTATCCCCTAATTCCGTCAATTCCTTATCGGAAAACTCCCTATTATCTGTTGCCTCGAGGGGTCCATTGTACCCCACCACTAGGGATTGCTGATTCTCCTCCTCCTCCCTCTCTCTTGGGAGGGAGAAGCCGCGGACCGATGCCCCCCACAGCGGGTATGGGACCGTGATCACTGGCCTGGCCCATACTGTTTCGGGAACACAGAGAAGCGGGCGATCATTTCAAGACAGAATCCAAGGAGACAACTCTGCCATCTCTTCCTCATTTTCACTATCCAGCCAGACATTCCCATCCCCATCCACACAGTGGGATCATCGGCCTGCCACATCAAGGCTTGGACCTTAATGGGATCCGGTTACCAATTGCCCAGCTGGGCAGTCTCTAGTTGCTGTACTGCTGTACCTTCATTCGCTGACATTATTCTTATCTTCTAACTTTGCAGCCTGGGTCTGCACCAACTGCAGTGTTTCTCCCATACTGGAACAGTGCTTATTTAGCTCTTCCGCATCATTCCCGCAATCATCCGGGTGCCTTACGATGGCTGCAAACAGCCAGAAAGCATCCCACCACCTATCCTTTGTCCTGGGAAATTCTAGTGTTTTAAGTATGGACACGATGTGGTGTCCAGTTTCAACCCTGGCGAAATCTAACTGATCTGACTAATCTACAGGGATCCGGTAACAGTAGGTTGGCAAGACTTCCAAACTCAGCACTGTTATCGGGCCATCCAGGAACCTGGTATTGCTCATACGATGGAGAGGGTGGGGTGTTCCTCTCTCTTAAATAACCTTCTAAAGAAATACATCTTCTGCTCAAACAGCAAACCCTGCCAAAGCAGTGCCAAATGTAATGTGGAAGCAGGTTCATGGGTGTGGAGAGTGAGACAGAGGACACTAACTAGGAATAAGCATATTAATCTTTATTTACTAACAGTAAAAGATTCGACCAAACATCTAAGTTCCTCCAAGTTACACAAAATGCAAAACTAAATACTCAACAACAGCTAATTAACTAAGAGAGTGCACCTTATAAGTCTGGAGCATACCTTCCAAATGGTTCTGTGAGACTTGGGAACAATGGAAAGAAAAAAAGCCTTCCGTACGTGCTATTCTTGCATCTCTGAGCTGCTTGAAACCAGATACTGGTGCCGTGGCTTCGATGCACCCAATGGAAAAGAGCTACTGCCCACTTCAAATGGCCATCGATGACCAACATAGCAGAAGCAGCTTTCGACCAGCAAATAAGCCAACCCCCCCCCCCCCCCATGACAGTACCTTGAGTAGTGCTGGCCTTCTGAGTATGTGTTCTTTGTTCGATTTCTGTCCGATATCATTCTTGCCTCCTCCATCAACACAGTTTTGGCAGAATGCCCTGAAGAAGGATCTTGGCCTGAAACATTGACTATCTGTTCATCTCCATAAATACTACCTGCCCTGCTGAGTTCCTCCAGCATTTTGTGTGTGTTGAATTGGTAGAATGTAGTTCATCCATGTAAAAGAGGGCAAAAATTCTCATTTATTACCTCAGCTGCCTTGTGCCTCCACATTAGTAGTTCTGTCTTGAATTCTATTCAGCGCCTCCCCAATCTTCATTAGTCTCTTATATTTGCTTATTGTTTCATTTATTGCCTACAACTTACATATGTGAATCGAACTTGGTACACCAGATTGGTTTCCTAGTTTAAGCTGCATCACCTGAATGTTAATTTGAACATTTATAGTTCCCAGCCATACTGAATCATTCGGGCATTTGATGCACAATAGAGGTGGTGAAACCACATTCCAACAATAAGGGGCTATTGACTTGCAGTTCATACTTGTCAGAATAAGTAGCAGCCATTCAATTAAGCAATTAAATGAATGCGCACCATCTGCAGGCACTCAAGTGCTAACTGGAAACTTGGATCAAGTGATTTGAAAACAATTAGAAATAGTAATAGCCAAAAAAAAAATCACTGACATGGCTCTGAACTGAACTAATGTTTATACCATTTTCTTCTGTGGAAATAAGCATAAAACAGTGTAAGTGATTGCAAGGAATTCAGTTGTCCATCGTGTATAGCTAATTTGTTTAAATTATGAGGTATATATTCTATGTGGTGGCTCACAGATGCGTTGCTTCAATTTATCATAAAATCACATAGGACAGAAAGAAGCCATTCAGTCTACCTCGCCTGTACTAATTCTTTTGAAGAACCATTTTTATCTTACATTTCAAAATACAATCCTCTTTAAAGAAATACAATTATAAAAAAATCAGGTGCAAGGGTAGACTACTTAGCACCATAGTCCTGCTCATCATTCAATCTGATTTTAGCTGATTTGATTGTGACCTTTACTCTGTATTCCCAGATACCTGTCAGACTTGTCATCTCCTTGTTTATCGCAGATCTCAGCTTTACAAATATTCCATCACCCACTGAGGAAGTTCCAACCCTCTGGGATCAAAATGTTGGATCCATTCTGTGTTAAGTGTGTGACCCTGATATCAAAACAGGGATTCTAGTTCTTGATCCTTCAAAAGGGAAACATTCTCTCTATATCCAGCTTCTTTAAGATCCCTTAAAATCTTATATTTTTCATATTGCTTTTTCTTGTAAGCTCCAGTGATACAAGCTTAGGCTGTCAACTTTCACTCATGCCTGATAGCAGTCTAGTAAGCTTCCTTTGAATGGCTTCCAACAAATTTACATTCTTCCTTAAAGAGGAAAATGTTATGTGCGATATACTGGATGTAGAGTCATCCATGCCCTATATATTAAAACTTTATCTCTCTACGTTTTATTCATTGCAATTAACAATAAACAATTTTTTTTCTAATTAGCTGATGACCATCCAGATCCTTCTGCATCTCAGATAATCAGCAATCTTTCACTACTTTACTAATGTGTTTCTTTATTACTCTTCTGGCAAAATAGACAACTTCAGATTTTCTGTCATTAAATTCCATTTGCACGATCCTTACCCAATCATCAAATCTATCTATAGTCCCCCTTATAGCCACATTTTCTAGTTTGGCGACCTCTTTAACCTTGCTGAACCATTAACTAGTTCTGAAATAACTCTATTCAAAAAAATAAATTTAACCTTTTGCAGTTAATAAAGAAAATCAATTTTTCTTTCGATGACTAATGTGACAGGCATCATCTGTTACGCGTCTGAGTTTATGAACAACTAGACTGCCATGTCTGGTTAATAAAAAGCATTTCATAATGACGTACAAGAGATTTGCTCCTCACGATCATGTTTCCTTTAGAGACTTCATTGATTGGGAAAATATGCAGCTCTGTTAACAGGTTTACTTGCCAAGCGATTGCTATAATTAATCAAGTTTGTCTATATTAAAGTTCTGACAGTATGATTATCTAAGCCTCATTAATCTTTCAAAGAAAGCTTAACAATCTTGTCAGTTGTACAATTTTAAATATTATCTTTGTTAGGATAAACTTTAAAATTTATTTGCATTTGATTGTGTTGCTTGTCCTCACTGGGACCATGAAGTAGAGGTCAGTATTTTATAGCAGAATGGAAGCAGCATCATAAAGGAAGCTATTTGCTGTTTGGGTTATGGTGCTTTTAAACTAACAAGAATGAGATTCATAGTGTATTTATGTTTGTGGTATACTGTTGTAATACAATGGGATCTTGTTGAACCTGTTGATAATACAATTGTTGAACACACAGTAACATAAGAAAACAGGATCAGGAGTAGGCAACCAGGTCTCTCCAGCCTTCCTTGCCATTCAATATGATTTTCTCTTTAAATTCCCCCAATTATTCAGCCACCACAATTCTCCGGAATAGACAATTCACCACCTTTCGTGAAAAGGGATTTCTACACACCTCTGTTAAATCTGTGAGCTCACTAATGGCCCCATGTTTGAGGCTCTCCCACTGGTGAAAATATTTTAGTGCCTACCCTGTCATTGCCCCTTTAGAATTGATATGATTCAATAATTTTATCAGGATTATGGATTTAACTTTTTGAGCCATTTGTGATATGAAGAATATCATATTCCAGGAATTAGCCTTCTCTGCACTTCCTCCAAAGCCTTTGTTATAAAGGAGACCAAAATTTTACACTGACTCCAAGTATGCCTTCTTGGGCACGTTGTACACTTGTAACAATATTTTGTGTTTAAAACCCAACCTCTGGCTAATATTCCATTTGCAATTTTAATCACTTGCTCCCCTGCGTGATAATCCTTAGTTTCATGTACAAAATACCTGAATCTGTCCTCCACATTGGCATTCCCTTTCCATAAACATAAGTACCATTTGGTTTCCCCAAAGTTCATGATCTCACACTTCCTTTCGTTAAGCCCCATTTAACAACCTCCCACTCATTCATCCTATACAAATGTAGAGTCCATTGACGCCTTTGAGCAGAAAATCATACAAAAGGGTATGAATCTGGTCCAATACATCACATGTAAAACCCTTCCAACTATTGAGCACATCTGCATGAAACATTGCCACAGAAAACCAGCATCCATCATCAAAGATCCTCCCAGGCCATGCTCTTTTCTCACTGCTACCATCAGGTAAAAGGTCAAAGAGCCTTTGGACCAACACCACCAGGTACAAGAACAGGTACCCTTCAATCATTAGGATCTTGAACAAAAGGAGATAACCACACTCATTTAAGGACTCTTTTATCTTATTACTTCATGTTCATTATTTATTGCTAGTTATTTATTATCTGAATTTGCATAGTTCGTTTACAGTTTGCAATTCCTGATGTTTACAGTTTACAGGTCCTGTTTACAGTTACTATTCTATAGATTTGCTAAATATGCTTGCAGAAAAAGAACTTCGGGGTTGTATGTAGTGACATGTATGTACTCTGATACTATATTTTACTTTGAACTTTGAAACAACCTCATCACAAGATGTCTTCCCGCTGATTTCATGTCACCAACAAACTTGGATACCAAACATCATTCTCCTCCTCCAAATCATTAAACAGCAGTAATGTGAAGTGAAGAAATTTCTTCTCTCGTATCTGAAAAGGAAACGATTAGCAAGGGTTAACGTGGGTCCTTTGTAAATAGGAGATAATAATAGCTAAAAGAAAATGGCAGTGCAATTAGACTATAACTTTGTGTCTTCATGGAAAAGACAAATTTACAATTTGCATTGCAAGTTTCCTTTGCAATTTCAATAACATTTAAATGTATCCCAATATTTTGTTGTACCAATGGGTTTTCTACCGTGTAGCTTACATCATAATAAGGCACTTCTTTATGTTTTAATAACACGTCATTGCATGCGCTATTAGGCACGTATTGATCTGTTGTGTGTGTCAAGTTCAGACTCTACCAGTAAAGAACCATGAAACTTAGTTCCCGTCTCCAGCGTTTTTATTAATAACTTAGTTGTGTAAACAGGCCACATACACAACAAATTGGCGATGAGAATTATGAACCTATATCTTATCGGAACGCTGTGTTTTAGTTGATAACAACACTCGGAGGAAAAGAGAGGGAAGGAAGATGAAAAGGAGCGACACACGCATCTAGACGGAGTGCGCTCGTTGTGCTAGCAAAAAGGACCCGTGAGTCAAGTGAAATGTGCAGTGACTGCAAGTAGCTAGCTAAAAAGAAAGCAAGGAAAAACGGGGCTAAATTAACATAATGGTGATGATTGGAACCATTACAACGTTTGATAGTGGCATTAAAAACTGGGTAACTTACATTGAAAGAGTGGAGTTATATTGTAATGCTAACAGTGTTAATGATGAAAAGAAAGCCTACATCTTACTTAGTATTATAGAAACAAAAACATATGGCCTGCTATGGAGCTTGTTAATCCCTGGAAAGCCAGCTGTCAGAATGTTCAAGCAAATAGTAGACACTGTCCAACAGCATTTAAACCCCAAACCACTGGTCACTGCTGAAAAATTTAAATTTCACAAGCGGAATCAGAGCAAAAATGAAAGCATTTTTGAATATTGTACTGAATTGTGCAAATTATCAGAACATTGTCAATTTGGAGCTGGTCTATTGGACACATTGAGGGACAGGTTAGTGTGCGGCATGCACTGTGAAACCACACAGAAGGAGCTCCTGTATGAAAAAGACCTTACATTAGAGGAGCCGCTGAACATTGCAATATCATTGCAGCATGGGGTGTTTCAGAGATACAACAAAAATCTCTGGAATATGCTACAAATAAAATGTCACTGAACAGAAATGAAGGAAAGAAATGTTACCGTTGTGGGAACGTGTCACATGACCCTGAGGACTGTTGGTTTAAAGACAAAGAATGCAGAAACTGTGGCAAACAGGGCCACATTGGCAGAGTATGCAAAGCTAGTAAACAGCAGAAAAAGGACAAAATACAGAGAAACAAGAAACCTCAGGAAGGAACATACAACAGTGTACACAAAATGAAAGAAAGCAGTTCTGATGAAAATGACTCAGACATAAGTGTCTACAAATTCACAGTGTGAAAAAGACAGATGAACAAAGAGTAATATGGATCACTCCACAAGTGGCAGCTGTGAGACTGAAAATGGAGTTGGACACAGGCTCAGCTTTAACAATGATCTCTGCACACAACTACAAATGACTGTTTTCTAACATACCTCTGAAACAAACTAAATTACTGCTAAAGACTTACATAGGACAGAGAGTGCGTCCCAAAGGTAAAATTAAAGTGACAGTGACCTACAGAGACAAAACACAGCAGCTGAACCTCTATGTACTGAAAAATGGAGGACCACCATTGCTGGGACATGAATGGCTCAGGAAAATCCCGTTGGATTGGTACACCATCAAGGCACTGGTTGTGTCAAGTAAAGGAGGACAGCAAGGCTACATCTAAGAGACTGTCACAAATACTTGCTGACTCTGAGGAAGTGTTCATGAAAGGAATAGGAACACTTCAGGGCATGAAGGCAAAGACTGAGATTGAGGAAAATGCATGTCCAAAATTTCACAAAGCTAGACCAGTGCCATCTGCAATCCGTCCTACAGTAGAGGCAGAGCTGAAAAATCTGGAGCAGACTGGGGTCCTGTCAAAGGTGGATTGGAGTGAATGGGCCATGCCTATTGTTCCAGTGATGAAGAAAACCTCCAGCACAAAACCAGGAAAACCAAGCAAGGTGCGCATATGTGGAGACTTTAAAGTGACTGTTAACCCAGTTCTCCGCACAGTACAGTATCCCCTACCTCGTATTGAGGACATCGTTGCTTCCCTGTCAGGAGGGGAACATTTCACACAAACGATTTGGCTCAGGCATATCTCATAATGGAAATCGATGAAGCATCTAAGAAATACCTGACAATAAATACACACAAAGGACTTTACCAGTACAACAGGTTGGTGTTTGGAATAGCATCCACTCCTGCAATCTGACAAAGGGCAATGGACCAGGTCCTGCAGGGGATTCCAGGGACTCAGTGATACCTGGATGACACCATTGTCACCAGCAAAGATGACAACGAACATCTTTCTAACCTTGAACAGGTGCTCACCAAGTTACGAGAATATGGGCTCAGAGCTAATTGACAGAAATGTGAGATTTTCAAAAAGGAAATCTCATACTGTGGGCATGTGATCAACACGGGTGGCTTACACATCTCTCAAGACAAGATAGAAGCGATGCTTAAGGCACCATCACCTGAAAATGTGTCTCAGCTGAGAGCATATCTTGGACTAGTGAACGATTACCACAAGTTTTTGCCTAACCTATCCACAGTCCTACACCCACTAAATGCACCATTACAGACAGGGACACAATGGAACTGGACTGAGAGCTGTGAGAAAGCGTTTCAAGAAACTAAAAGACTCATAACTTCAGAAGGGGTGCTCATGCACATTGACCCCTCCTTACCAATTCGACTGGCTTGTGATGCCTCACCCCACGGGATAGGAGCTGTGTTATCGTGCAGGTTTCCAGATGGCTCAGAAAGACTAATAGCCTTTGCCTCAAGAACGCTAACTTCAGCTGAACGCAACTATGCACAGAGACAGAGAGGCCCTAAGCCTCGTGTGGGGAGTCAAGAAATTCAGTCATTACCTGAATGGCCAAAAGTTTACCCTGTTGACTGACCATCAGCCTCTCGTGTCAATCTTCAACCCAAGAAAAGGTGTTCCAGTGATGAGAGCATAACAGCTATAGCGATGGTCTCTTTTCTTAGGAGGTCACATGTATGACATTGAACACAAGGGGACCAAGCAACACGGCAACACAGATGGTTTGTCACGTTTACCACTGCTGACTTCAAAGATAACTACACAAATAGATTCAGCAGAGGTCTTTCACACAACAATAGGTGAACAATTACCAGTGACAAACAGCCTCATTGAAAGAGAAACACGCAATGACCCTATGTTGTCAAAAGTGTGTGACATCACGGTAAAGGGAAGTCCAGCGCATGGTAATACAGTATTTCCAGCCTTCTCAGCGAGGAAGGAGCAGTTGTCAGTGTGTCGGGGAACTCTATTATGTGGCTCAGGAGTTGTGATTCCTCCCAAGCTACACACCAGAGTGCTGGAGGAACTACATAAAAGGCACTTGGGTACCGTGAAGATGAAAGGTCTTGCCCGTGCCTATGTGTGGTGGCCAGGAATCGATAAGCAGATTGAGGACTTGACCAAGAACTGCTCTGGATGTCAAAAGATCCAGAACACACTACCACAAGCCCATCTCCATCCATGGGAGTAGCCCTCATCACCATGGCAATGGGTGCACCTCGACTTTGCTGGACCATTCATGGACTCTATCTTTTTAATCGCTGTCGATGCACATTCTAAATGGCCAGGGGTCATCAAAATGAAGACAATCACATTGGAAAAGACCATTACAGTTCTGAGGACCATGTTCGCGAGGAATGGCCTACCAGAACAAATCTGCACAGACAATGGACGACAATTTGTCTCTGAAGAATTCCAAAGTTTTGTGAAGAACAATGGAATCAAGCACTTTACATCTGCCCCTTACCATCCATCCACAAATGATTTGGCAGAAAGATTCGTGCAGATATTCAAGAAAGCCATCAAGGCAATGGACAGCGAAAATCGACCACTGCAACACAAGATAGACAACTTCCTCCTTGCCTATCGCAATGCAGTACATGCAACCATTAATCAGACTCCAGTGATGATGTTTCTGAACAGGAACCTGAGGTCCCGCATGGATCTTCTCAAACCAGATGTACGGCGTGATGTGGAGAACAGACAGTTCAAATTACATGAATGCTAAATCAACACGGAGCTTCAGTGTGGAACAGCCAGTTCTTGCACACAATTACTGGACTGAAAAGTGGCAGCTGGGTTCAATATCCGCCATAGATGGGTCACTGATGTATAGAGTACAGGTGGGAGAGAACGTATGGAGACGTCATGTGGACCGAATCCTGGATGCTCAGGTGAAAAACACATCGACACCTTGCCCGGACTCTCCCTGACATAGAAGCAAACACTCCTGATGTGACCACATCAGCCTCATCTACAGATAAGCCCATCATCAGTGCTGAGGACCCACCTGATGTACCTGTGGAGACTCATTCCCCAAAGCAAACGTTTCAGGACAGACGTTACCCGGAAAGGCAGAGAAGACCTCCCCAGAGACTGGAGTTCTAAATGGGTCTTAGACCAAAAGTGAAAAAAAACCAGTCGGTACACTATTAAAATAAAAGGGGAGGAGTGTACCGTATAACCTACATTATAATAAGGGACTACTTTATGTTTTAGTAACACGTCGCTGCATATGCTATTAGGTGCGTATTGATCTGTATGTGCGTGTCAAGTTCTGACTCTACCGGTAAAGAACTATGAAACTTAGTTCCCGTCTCCAGCATTTTAATTAATAACTTAGTTGTGTAAACAGGCCACATACACAACAGGTTTATTCTTTTTCCAGTTTATTTCCTATCAGTTGCTTTCTTTTTTTTTAATAACCACTGTTGTTACTCCAGTCACGCATTTTTTAAGAGCTACTAGTGTTACTTCAGTCACACATATTGACCACTTTAAACAATTAGTGATGGGGCAGTATATTTCTTCCTCATGTTCAGCATCAAAACAAGCAAATTCATACACCAGAAAAAATAATTAAGCACATTGATGAACGCACATGATTAAGAAATTAATCTTTTTCACACAGAACTGTTCACAATTAAAATTTGCAAACGTTCTATAATTTCAAGTGTTTACTTAAAAACAAGACCTAGAAGCAGAATTAAGCCATTCAGCCCATCGAGTCTGTTCTACCATTCCATCATGCTGATTTATCATCCCTCTCAACCTCATACTCCTGCCTTCACCTGTAACTTTTGATGCCCTGACTAATCAAAACCCGATCAAGCTCCATCATAAATACATTCAATGTGTTGGCCTGCAAAGAATTCCACAGATTCACCATGCTCTGGTTAAAGAAATATTTCTTCATCTCTGTTCTCAGTAGATAGTCCTCAATTCTGGTACTGTGTCCTCTGGTCCTAGACTCCCCCCACAATAGGAAACATCCTCTCCAAGTTCACTCATTCTAGATTGTTCAATATTCAAAAGTATCAACAACATCCTCCTCATTCTCTAATTTCCAGTGAGTACAGGTCTAAGGCCATCAAACTATCCTTGTATGCTAACCCTTTCAATCCTGAGATCATTCTCGTAAACCTTCTTTAGATTCATCCCAATGTCAACGCATCCTTTCTTAGATAAGGAGTCCAAAACTGTTCATAATACTCCAAGAGCAGTCTGACCAATGCCTTATAAAGCCTCAGCATTACATATTTGCTTTCATATTCTAGTCCTCTAGAAATGAATGCTAACATTACATTTACTTTATTTACCACAGACTCAACCTGCAAGTTAATCTTGAGGAAATCCTGCACAAAGACTCCCAAAACATTCTGCATCTCTGATTTTTAAAATTTTCTCCCCATTTATAAAGTAGTCCAAACCTTTATGCCATCTACAACAGTGTATGACCATACATTTCCCTACACCATATTTCACCTACTACTTCTTTGCCCATTCTCCAAATCTGTCTAAGTCCTTCTGCAAACTCCCTGCTTCCTCAGCACTATCTGTCCCTCCACCTCTCTTTGTATCATCTGAAAACCTGGCCACAAAGCCATCAATTCCTTCATTTAAACCATTCACACAGAACAAGAAAAAAAATGGTCCCAACACCCACCCCTGCGGCGTACCACTATTCATCAGCAACCAACTAGAAAAAGCCCCTTCGTTACCACTCTTTGCTTCCTACTAGTCAGCCGACCTTCTATCCATGCTAGTACCAGTGTTATTATGTATGTACGTAATAAAGAACTTCAGTTTCCCATGTGCAATCTGGGTGGTTCACTCCAGAAACGGAAATAAGGTTGGTGAGATGGTTGCATGTGCTCGTGTTGAGCTGGAGGTCATTACTGTAATTATAAGATATGCTGTCATTTTTACCCATGCTGTTTGCCTTTATTAAGAACAATCATAACAGTACCTTTCCCATAACACCATGGGCTCTTATTTTATTAAGCAGTCTCATGTGTGTTACCTTGTCAAAGGTCTTCTGAAGATCCACTTTTTTGTCTATGCTGCCCGTTATTTCCTCAAAGAATTCCAACATGATTGTCCCTTTAGAAAATCATGCTGATTTTGGCCTTTTTTATCATCTGCCTCCAAGTATTCCAAAACCTCATCCTTAATAATAAACTCGAACAGCTTTCCAATCATTGAAGTCAGACTAACCGGCCTATAATTTCCTTCATTCTACCTCCCTCCCTTCTTAAAGAGTGGATTGACATTTGCAATGTTCCAGTCTTCAAGAACTATTTAAGAATCTAGTGATTCTTGTAAGACGATTACTAATGACCCCATGATCTTCTCAGCCACCTTTTTCAGTACCCTGGAGTGTACACCCTCCGGTCCAGGTAACTTATCTATCTTCAGACTTTTCAACTTCCCAAGCTCCATCTCCTTAGTAATAGCAACAACACACACTTCTTCCCCCTGAAACTCTCACATTTCTGGCATTCTGCTAGTGAAGACAGTGAAGACTGACATAAAATACTTTCTCAATTCCTCCACCATTTCTTCATCCCCCATTAAAAATTCTCCAGCGCCAATTTCCAGAGGTCCGATATCCACTCTTTTCTCTGTTTTACTCTTCATATATCTGAAAAACTTTTTGTATCCTCTTTTATATTATTGGCTAGCTTAGCTTCAAATATCATTTTTTCTCTCTTTATGCCTTTTTCGTTGCCTTTTGTTGGTTTTTCAAAGCATTAAAAGCATTGAAGACATTCTACAAAGTCAGTGCGGGTGGAAGTCAGAAACAGGAAAGGAGCAATAACTCTACTGGGTGTTTTTTTATAGACCCCCCCAACCATTTGTAACAGGAATATCGAGGAGCAGATAGGGAGTCAAATTCTGGAACGGTGCAATAAGGAGGAGCAATAAGGAAGAGGAGAAGATGGCGGTGCGACGCAGCTTGCGTGGCCACTCTGGTGAATGATATCTGTAATCTGTCAAGTAGGGTGCCGTTCACAATTCTGATTTGATGGAGACAGACATGAGAGAATGGAGGAACGTTGGAGAAACTTCTGAAATGCCTTTCTCGCTGCCGCTGTTACTGTGTGATTCTGAATCTCCAGAGGGAAAGGCCCCAAATCCTTGGCTTTGCTTGTTGCCCAGCGCCCAGGAAGGGGTCGAAGCGCTCGGCAGAGATGGTGCTCGGTGCTCGGTGTCAAAGGGCTGGTCGGAGGCTCGAAGTTTTCGGATGAACTCAGAATCGGCTGGGGTCGGGTGCTTCCAATGCATCGACAGTTGTCGGTGCCGGAGGTTTATGGCAGAGAGAGTTTCTCCCTTCTGCTGCCTGCTATCGGGGACCATCAGGAGTCGATCAGAAATTTGAGATTTTTTTTTAAGTTCCCATGGTCTGTTCTTTATCAAATTATGGTATTGTTTTGCACTGCTGTAACTATATGTTATAATTATGTGGTCTTGTCAGTGTTAGTCTTTGGTTTGTCCTGTTTTTTTGTCACATCACTCTGGAGGAACATTGTATCATTTCTTAATGCATGCATGCATTTCTAAAAGACAATAAACGAGAACTGAGTGTCCTCATAATATAATAATAATAGGGTTGTTGAGATGGGAGATTTTAACTTTCTTAATATTGATTGGCATCTCCTTAGCGCAAGGGTTTAGATGGGGTGGGGCTTGTTAGGTGTGTTCAGGAAGGTTTCCTGCCACAATATGTAGATAAGCCAACGAGAGGAGAGGCTGTACTTGATCTGGTATTGGGAAATGAACCTGGTCAGATGTCAGATCTCTCAGTGGGAGAGCTTTTTAGAGGTAGTGAGCACAACTCTTATCTCCTTCACCATATTGCCGGAGAGGGATAGGAGCAGACAATTTGGGAAAACATTTAATTGAGGTAGGGAGAAATATGATGCTATTAGGCAAGAGCTTGGCAGCAGATATTCTCAGGGAAATGCACGGCAGAAATGAGGCACTTGCACGGAGTTCTGTATAGGTATATTCCATTGAGGCAGGGAAAGGATGGTAGGGTTAAGGAACCACGGTGTACAAAGGATGTAGAAAATCTAGTTAAGAAAGCTTACAAAAGGTTCAAGAAACTAGTGTAACCCTCAGGTTTAGCCGTTGGCGTTAGTCTAGGGGAAGACTGCCTCTGGCCCCGCCAAACCTGTGAAATCTCGTTTGTGTGGATGCTGCGTGATGTGTTACCCTATTACAAATCAGTACCATGAAATATCAGATAGTACACCATATGCAATTAAATGATTGAGCTTTGTAATTCTTGATTTGACTATAAGGTTAGTAAAGAAAAACAAAAAGAAAAAGGGCCTATTTTAATGGAACAGTCTAACGTGCACGTTGGAGCTCACGGTTTTCCCGTCCGTTAGTCCTCCATCGATATCCTCTGAGTGTCATCGACTCCTGGCCCCATTCCAAGTCCACTCCATCCTGCAGTCTACAACCTCTCTGTTCTAGCATCTTCTCTCTCCATCTTCCACCGAACAAAAGAACTCGAACCACTCACACTCAGGCACACAACAAGAAAAAAACACTCCCAAAGCCCTCATTATCTTTAGTCATAGCCCAAACACTGCTGCTACAGAACAATCATTGCATTAGCAGTGCTTTACACTAGGTGCTGTTAGAGTGTTAGAAAATTACAAGGTTGATAGGAAGGAGCTTAAGAATGGAATTGGAAGAGCCAGAAGTTTTCCTGCCACAATATATAGATAAGCCAACTGGAGGAGAGGCGGTATTTGCTCTGGTATTGGGAAATGAACCTGGTCAGGTGTCAGATCTCTTGTTGGGAGAGCATTTAGATTAGATTAGATTAGATTATGAGGACACGCATTCCTCTTTTATTGTCATTTAGTAATGCATGCATTAAGAAATGATATAATATTCCTCCGGTGTGATATCAGAGAAACACAGGACAGACCAAGACTGAAAAACTAACAAAAACCACATAATTATAACATATAGTTACAACAGTGCAACAATACCATAACTTGACGAAGAACAGGCCATGGCACAGTAAAAAAGTTCAAAGTCTCTCGGAAGTCCCACATTTCATGCAGACGGGAGAAGGAAGAAAACTCTCCCTGCCATGCCCGACCACAGTCCGACTCTGAGTCGTCCGAAAACTTCAAGCCTCCGACCAGCCCTCCGACACCGAATACCGAGCACCATCTCTATCCGAACGCTTTGACCTCAGCCTCAGTCACCAGCAGCAGGCAAAGCCAGGGATTTTGGGGCCTTCCCTCCGGGGATTCTCAATCGCACAGGAGCAGCGGCAGCGAACCGGGCATTTCAGAAATTTCTCCAGATGTTCCTCTGTGTTTCTCACATCTGTCTCCATCAAATCAGAATTGTCCATGGCCTCTATTTAACAGATACAATGTAATTTCACTGGACAGCTGCGCACGCTGCATCACGTTGCCATCTTCTCTTCCTGCTCATTTGGGAGATAGTGACCACAACTCTATCCAATTCCTTAACTTTCCCTGAGGAGCTGCTGCTTAGTGCACCTGGTACAGATATGGATATCCAAGAGTCTGGAGTTCTCCCAGAATTCCAACATCTCACACACAGAACAAAACACGCCCCAGGAGCCATTCTCACTGCACTAACTGTGCCCTAACAAAATTAAGAATGACGTTAAATCCTGAGCTGTAATTGATAAAGAGCTTTCTGATGTATGCAAAGATGCATACATTAAGATGCTCTTTATCAATTACAGCTCGGCATTTCATACCATCATCCCCTCAAAACTGATCAGTAAGCTCCAAGACCTGGGCCCCAATATCCACTTGTGCAATTGGATCCTGGATTTCACCTGTGTACCCCAGTCAGTTCAGATTGACAAAGACATCTCCTCTACAATCTTCAACAGCACAGGAGCACCATAGGGATGTGTACTTAGCCCCCTGCTCTACTCACTTTACACCTATGACTGTGTGGTTAAGTACAGCTTCAACACCATACGCAAGCCTGCAGATGACCCCCCGCTGCTGTGGGCTGTATCAAAGGGGGAGATGAATCAGCAACCAGAAGGGAGATTGGAAACTTGGCTGAGTGGCATAATAACAACAACCTCTCGCTACATGGCAATAAGACCAAGGAATTGTTTGCAGACTAGGCAAGGAAAACCAGAGGTCCATAAGCCAGTAATCATCAGAGGTGAAGAGGGTAAGTAACTTTAAATTCCTGTGTGTCACTAACTCAGAGGACCTGTCCTGAATCCATCATGCAAATATTATTGAGAAGAAAACATGACAGTGCCTCTACTTCCTCAGGAGTCTGTGGAGATTTGGCATGTCATCAAAAACCTTGAAAAACTTCTATAGATGTGTGGTGGGAAGTGTGCTGACTGGCTGCATCACAGCCTGGTATGGGACACCAATGCCTTTGGGCAGAAATCCTACAAAAGGTTGTGGATTCGGCCCAGTTTATCACGGGTAAAACCTCCCAATCATTGAGCACATCTACTGAGGCAAAGTAGCATCCATCATCAAAGATCCTCACCACCCAAGCCATGCTCGTTTCTCACAGCTGCCATCAGGCAAAAGGTACAGGAGCCTCAGGACTTGTACCACCAGGTTCAAGAACAGTTACTATCCCTCAACCATCAGGCTCTTGAACAAAGGTGATAACCACACTCATTTAAAGACTCTGTTATATGGTTATTTAATTTAAGTACTCCGCTATATTGTTATTTCACACTCATTATTTATTTTTATTTATTTATATTTGCATTTGAGACAGTTTGTTTACAGTTACTGTTTATAGATTTGCTAAGCATGTCTGCAGAAAAAGACTCTCAGGGTTGTATGTGGTGACATGCATGTATTCTGATAATAAAGTTTTACTTTGAGCTTTACTTTTACTTTGAATTTTGAATAAAGAAGAAAAAGAAACTCACCAGATACCTACCTCGCCCAAGCCTGATCTCAGCTCAATGCGATAAGCCCTAGCCACTCCAACACTGACCCACTACAACACTGGCCCACTCAACACTGGCCCAATCCAACACTGACCCACTCCAATACTGACCCACTCCAACACTGACCCACTCTCAACAACGGCCGCTCTGCTTGCCTATACCCTATTTTTATTTCATCTTTAATGAATCCCGCTCACTGATAGGGTGCAGTCCAACTCTGAAAAGTTGCCACAAAGCGCTACCTTTTTAATCCTGAGTGCAAACCTAGGTGAAAACATAGCTCTCTTCTTGTGCTCCCTTCTCACTGATTGGGCACAGTCCTTGGGTGTTAAGCTCCCAACTATGATCTTCTTTCAGCCACGACTCAGTGATGCCCACAACATCAGACCTGCCAATTTCTAACCATGCTACAAGATCATTCACCTTATCCCATATACTGCATGCATTGAAATATAACACCTTTTGTGCTGTATTCATCACCCTTTTTGATCTTGGCCTGCTGTTACACTTTAGCTCATCCTACTGACTGCAATTTTGCCCTATCATCTGCTTGCCATTTGTCCCCGTCTCACTACACATTTTATCTACTGGTATACCACCTGCCCCATCTCTCCAGTTCTCATCCCTCTGCCAAGTTAGTTTCAACCTTCCCAGTTGGACTAGCAAACCTGCCCACAAGGATATTGGTCCCACTCAGGTTCATGTGTACCACATCCATTTTGTACAGGCCATACCTTTCCCAGAAGAGATCCCAATGATCCAGAAATCTGAAACCCTGTCCCCTGCACCCCAGTTCCTCTGCCATACATTCATCTGCCAAACCATCCTATTCTTACCCTCAGTGGCGCATGGCATAGGCAGCAGTGCAGACATGGCTACTGGGGAGTCCCACTTTTCTTGCTAAATCCTCATATTCTCTCTTCAGGACCTCCTCCTTTTTCCTACCTATATCATTGGTACAAATATGTATCACAACTTCTGGATGTTCACTCTGCTCTTTAGAATGCCGTTGAATTGATCCAAGAGATCCCTAACTCTGGCACATGGGAGGCAACATACCACCTGTCTCCTTCATGTCCACAGAATCTGCTTCCTGCTCCTCTAACAACCTCTCCCTCAATGTCATAAAAACAAAGGAGCTGGTTGTGGACTACAGGAGGAACAGAGACAAGCTCACTTCCATTGATGTCAATGGATCTGGGGTTAAGAGGGTGAACAGCTTTAAGTTCCTTGGTATACATATCACTGAGAATCTCATGTGGTCTGTACATACCAGCTGTGTGGTGAAAAAGGCGCAACAGCGCCTCTTTCACCTTAGATGGTTGAAGAAATTTGGCATGAGTCCCCAAACCCGAAGGACTTTCTATAGGGACATAACTGAGAGCATCCTGATTGGCTGCATCTCTGCCTGGTTTGGAAACTACTTTCCTCAATGCAGGACTCTGCAGCGAGTGGTGCGGACAGCCCAGCGCATATGTAGATATGAACTTCCCACTATTCAGGACATTTACAGTGACAGGTGCATAAAAAGGGCCCGAAGGATCATGAGGGACCTGAGTCAACCCAACCACAAACTATTTCAGCTGCTACCATCCAGGAAACAGTACTGCAGCTTTAAAGCCAGGACCAACAGGCTCCGGAACAATTTCTTCCACCAGGGCATCAGACTGATTAATTCACACTGACACAATTGTATTTCTATGTGATATTTACTGTTCTGTTTTATGTCTTACTGTACATACTATTTATTACAAATTACTATAACTTGCACATTGCATATTCAGTCAGAGATGTAACATAAGTATTTTTACTCCTCACCTATGTGAAGGATGTAAGAAATAAAGTCAATTCAATTCAATTATGGAATCCCCTATCACTACTGTGTTCCTCTTCTTCCCTCCCCCTTCTGAGGCAGAGAGCCAGACTCAGTGCCATAGACCTGGTCATCTTGGCATCCCTCTGGTAGGTTGTCCCCACTTCAACAGTATCCAATACGGTATAATTATTAAAGGAACAGCCACAGGGGTACTCTGCACTATCTGCCTTTTCCCTTTCTCTCTCTTGATGGTCACCCAAGAACCTGCCTCCTACAAGTTAGTGGTGACTACCTCCCTGTACCTCCTCTCTATCACCTCCTCATTCTCCTGTATGACACGAAGGTCACTGAGCTGCAGCTCTAGTTTCTTCACATGCTCTCTAAGGAGCTGCAACTCCATGAATTTTGTTTCCAATTTAGTTCTCATGGAGACTGGAGGTCTCCCAAATTTCGTGCATCTCACACAAGGAACATACTACTACCTTCAGATCTATTCTCAGTGCACTAGCTATGTACTAACAAAAGAGAAAGCTTACTAGAAACTTTCTTACTTAGAACCTCCGCCTGTGCTTACCTAAGCCTGTTGAGCCAAAGCCGGCCCACTCTAACAATACCCCATTCCAACAATGGCTGAAAAATTTATACCTCCTTTCTTTTTATTGACCCTGCACTGACAGCCGCCCACTAAAAAAAACGAAAAGCATCCAAGGTTTTTTTAAACTGCGCGCTGTGTCACCAACAAATGACCTCTCATGTCTATTGCTGCCTGCTAAAAAATAATGAAAATATTCATTACCTTAGAACGTAATTGCATTTTTTTCCTAACCTACTCCCAAATTAATTCCCATAGTAAGATAGATGAGCAGTTTGTGGTTAATCTTCTAAGCAGTGTTCCTGTACAATCTATAGCATTTGTTTCCCCTTCTTAGAAAGAAACGTCATCTAACAATAAGATGCTTGTAGAATTGCCTACTTACTACAAATAAACATTTATTTCTGGTTTCAATACATTCATCTCCATTTGGTACTCAAAGCATCAAGATTCAAGCTAGTTCCATGTGAGAAGCCCCATTATTTTTCTGAGAGATTATTCTATCAATAATAGTTGCACATTCAATATTGGGAGATTTGTTAGCACTGACATTGGTTCCTTGAGCAGCTATTCACCCCTGAGAATAGTGTTTTCCCAATCCAAAAAAAAATTATTCAGGAATTCTGTGCCAATGAACATTTTGCTGGAATTAATGCGAAATATGGTGATTAATGACTTTGCAGGTGATGCTTTAAAATGTTGCTCAAAATTTCATAGAATTATAAAATTCTACAGCACAGAAATGGGGCCTTTCAGCTCACCCCGTTCAAGCTGACCATAATGTCTATGTGTGTTAATTCCATTCGCTGACATTGCATCTGTTTCTCACTACACGTTTCCTGTCCAAGCACCAGTCTATCTGCAAAAGAAACACTCCTTGTATTTTCTTGAAATTTCTTTCTTCTCACTATAAACCTGAGCCCTCTAGTTCAAGACTCACCTGTCCTGTGAAAAATGTTCTGTCTATCCTCTCTATGCTCTTCATAATTTTGTAAACCACTGAAGGTCACCTTTCAGTCCCATACATTCCAGTGAGGATAATATCAGTCTATCCAATGATTAGAGCCCTCCAATCCAAGCAACATCTTGGTGAATCTCTTCTGCACTCTATCAATTGCTTTCATGTGCTTTCTATATTGTGGTGACCAGAACTATATCCCATGTTCCAGTTGTGCACATTTTTGATTGATGTGTGTAGAGATTATTCATTTGAAAATGTTGCCATTCCTCTAGAGTGGTTGGAAAAGATTCAATCATGGCTAACAAAAAGAATGAGTGTGAGAACTCAGCAAAGGGGTGAGGGAATGCAATTGACAATTATTGCAGAAAGACCCAGCATGGACTTCATTAGCGAAACGCCCCCTTCTCTCTGCATAATAATCATAATGATTCTGCATCCCTTTGGCTGACCAAGTCTGTCATGGGTTTTTAAAGTCAAAGAGAGCACTGCATAGAATTAGGCCATTTATTCTATTATGGCAACATGCTAGATCTTCACCTGAAACTTCCCTTCACAATTTTATATTGAGCGTTTTAGACATAATTACATAATAGCATTTCCTACTGTCAATATTCAATGGTTATCTTAATTAATTTTTTATAAGTTTTTACAAAGCAACAACAAAAAAAAAGTAAAAAAGAGTTTTATACTGTGCAAAACAAATATATCAAATATATAGTTCATAACAGTTAAGGAAAAGCACCCATAGTAGAATCGTATAAAGTTAGTTACCACCCCAACCTCCCACTACCCAACTCCAAGCCAACCTTACGATATTTTGAAAAGTTGATCGGGACTTTTATCACCACAGAGCTGTATTTATAAAAAGAAGGTATATTGCCTACTAACTGAGCTATAATATGTTTAGACATCAAAAGAAACCCTAAATCTTAACCGAAAGAAATTGGAAGTAAGGGATTTAAATGCAAAAGAAAAAAAAAGGAGGGATAAACTCTTAATCTAAATGGAAATTATGAAAGTATTCAAGAGAAGGTCCCCACACCTTTTGGAACTTTATGTCTGAATTAAGAAGTGAATAATGAATCTTTTCAAGGTCTAAGCAGGACATAATGTCTCTGAGCCATTGAGCATGAGTAGGTGGGGAAACATCTCTTCACCTGAGACGAACTGCACGTCCGGCCAAAAGAGAGGCAAAAGACAATGTATGACGTTTAGCAGGACTCAGATGGGTGTCAACTTCTCCCAAGGTACATTCAATGGTTATTTGTCATAAATTATTCTGTCTTCAATTAATCCCATTTAAAAAATAATGCTGAGATGAGCTGTAACCTTTTCTCCTGTTTGCCCTGTGAATTTTCTTCATGTTATTTTGTCACATTAAACTCTCCACTGGAACGGTACTTGACCCATCAGCTCCTGATTAAAGAAAGAGGACAGTTCCTCTGATATCTGAGCCAGCATTTATGCCTAAGCCTATCTAAGTTTCAGTCCCAATGAAGGGTCTCAGCCCAAACAATCGACAGTTTACCCTTTTCCATAGACACTGCCTGACCTGCTGAGCTCCTCCAGCATTTTGTGCATGTTGCTTAAGTCCCACTTTATTTGGCTGAGTCTTGGTGCTTGCAGGTTACTTGCTATGCTTTCGCTGCATTGCACAAATGATTACACTTCAGAAGCACTTTATTGATTGTGAAGGGTTTTAGGAGACTGCTCAGATGTGATGAAAATTATTGTCTGTTTTGAGGTTTTTCAATATTTTCATTTTCTTTCAGTGAAAAATATCACATCCAGAATTAAACAGCTGTCCCTCTGCTTACGCAAACGTATAAAAAAATGATCCTGGTTTCAGATTTCAGTAGCAGTATTTCAGTTGTGTTGTACCTTGAAAAATATAGTCTGAAAGTTTTAACAAAGGACTACAACCACACATCCGGTCACTGTCAAAATGCCTATCTCGTTACTCCAACCAGCTCTACGTCATGGCCTAAAGTAAATTATTTTTACATTGCCATTTCGATTTGTTGTATGCCAAAGTTTCCTCACTCTGTTAACAAAAGTTGGGTCAAACAACTCAGCTCCTTCTGTTTCTATGATTTGAGATGATGAAACAATTTAACCAGAATGCAAGGTCGCAGTGCAATCTGGTGGTTTCATTTGTGAAAGAAGTATAAATAAGGTAGCACAGCAAAGGCATTGAGTTACAGGCATTTCATAAAAATGTTGGATAAGGTGCAGACAGTTGCCAGTATAACATACATATATTTCAGCCAATAATCCATGACGCGATATCAGATGGATATCATATATCATATTAGATTTATTCGATTGCCCTTCAATTTCAAATCTATTTAAAAGCTGATAATATATAGCAGTATGTTTTCCACTTGCTTTAATAACTGACATAATACGGTATCAGCACACGACATCAGAGTAGATTTGCATTTAATTAGAGATATACAGTATGGTAAAGGCCCTTTCCAGCCCAACGTGCTACCCAGTCACACCTATATGATGAAATAACCTACCCACCTGTATGTCCTGTGAATGTGGGAGCAGACAAGAGCCAGTGAAAGCCAGTGAGATCGCAGAGAGAACGTACAAACTCTTTACGGACAGAGGTGGAATTGAACCCTGGTCGTCGGGACCATGATAGTGTTGCACTAACTGCTATGCTACTGTACCACCCACCAAATTTTGTTCCATCGTTCATGTCCACCTGTGCTGAGGTTCAAAATGCCTTGCAGCACATTGTACTAAAACCTTTTGATAACGAGGGCAGTGCATTTGAACTGAAGTATCCATCAAGATCCCACATGTAAAACAGGTCCAAAGTTTAGAGTCCTTGGGAACCAAGGTTAGTCCAACATTGGCTTTATGATAGGAAACGTGAAACAAGTGTGAATTAATGCATATAAGACAGAGCTTTTTCACTTACAATGAGAGAATATGTGGTCTATATTTTTTTCTGGAACAGAGAAAGCTGTAGGAGTATCTGACAAAGGTATACAAAGTTATAAAGAGCAGGTAAAAGGTTAACAGTAAACTTTACCCTGTAATGGTGTGATGGTACTGGGTTTGCTGACCTTGAACTGCTAAACTGAAACAAAGATATTAAGCCCTTTCTACAAGTACCCTCACTAAAGGGAAGTTCTACTGCAACCACCCACTCTTCAAAAGCTGGTTCATTTCCCTGTTTATCCTCCATAGTGCATTTAGCTGCCAATAGCCACAATTTGAATGGTGGGTCCCACTTCCTTACCAAGGAGAAGTACTTCAAGTTAACAACATAGTTTAAATACAGTTCATTTATATTTAGTGATACGCTTAAATCCAAACAAAATTCTTAAAACACATTCAAGACTCACAGAGGATTTCTATCTTAAGAAAGATTTCCAAATCACACATGATTTCCAAAACACAGGTGCAATTCTTATAAGCTAAAAAAAATACCAATGAGCTGCAGATAACCAGTCATCCGTCTCAGAAATTCTACTCATCATGCCTTTCTGTAATTTTTCTTGATGTTCCTGAACTATTTCTAAAAAGCCTGACTGCTCTCTACATCTATACTGTTTTTTCTGCTACTTGGGTAACTTCACAAGCCTACATTTTTTTTTTCCAGACACCTTTCACACAGGTGGTCTAAAAGGTGCTGGAAACGGAATTCCTAGGTACCTACGATTACTGCTGTGAAGCTGACTCTTTGAGCACCCAAACCTCCCAGTTATTAACAGATCAGCTGTTTCATGTGATAAGTGATCGTATCAATCTGATCTGCAAGCTTTCTTGAACTAAATAACTCAGCTGGCGATGTCTGGTTTAAAACCAGCAGAAATAAATAACCCCATTGAACTTACACTGCAACTCTTGAGCAGTAAGTCTTGTTCTGTGGGCCAGTGTCCTGTGCTAAATGGACAGCTTATTTGCAAAGCTTCCTTTCAACTTCAAATGATTATTCTTTGCCATTAACATTAAGAATTGAAGAGTGGCTTCTGTTTATGACAAGCGGCTAAACAAAGAATATTGGTTGGAAGTTTAACTTACTTAATCCTTTGATCTCTAGAAGTATCAGCTGTTATGTTTAGGAAGCTGAGCTTGGCAAAAAAGGAAGGGCCCTGGCCTTGGACAGTTAATATCCATCACAATGGGTGTTTCAAAATGAGAAGACATAAACCTATGGTAAGGGATAAAAGGTTTAGAGTAGGGGTTTTCGACCTTTTTAATGCCATGGACCCTACCATTAACCAAAGGGTCTATGGGCACCAAGTTGGGAACCCCTGGTTTACAGGGGATCTGGGAAAGAATTCCTTTCATCCAAAAAAGAGATTAAAACTTGGGCTTCATTGCCTGAGTGGGTGGTGGAGGCAAATACATTCACAATATTTAAGTATCTGGACAAATATGGAATTGCCAAGGGGTGGAAGGTGATGGGCAAGTGTTGGTTGAAGGGATTAGTGTAGATGGATGGATAGTTAATAGTCAGCATGATGTGGTGGATTGAAACATCTATTTTAGTGTTCTGATTCCATGATCAAAAAATTCTGGATCAAAACAATAAAATCTTTAGATTGGATAATCTGTTTCTGTTCTGTACAACTCTATGGCTTGAAACATCTGCAGCCATTCAATATTTCTGATGGCAGATTCATAGAAAACAAATTAAAGAGGCCTCCATAAATCTTATTGCCATGAATGACAATATTTTCCCTTTATCAAATACATGGCGTTCTAATTTTAAACTATTCTCTTTACACAGATTTATTCTTCTTCTTCCTCCTCTCAATGCACTTGCTCTTTACCATTTTACCCAATTTCACTCATTCATCCCTGTATCTTTCATATTCTTCCCATCCCTCCCAAACTTCTCCCCCTCATTTTTATCTCCTGTTCCACGTCCCATCTTTTCTGTCCCCTTGTATTTTCCTCTGGTTCACATTTTTTTCAAACATTTTCCTCTCTCGTTTTACGCACCAGCACTCTTCTTTCTTCCCTACTGACTGTCTCCCATTGTCTGTCTGTGTTCCCCTGAATATCCACCTCTCTTTCAATCCCTTTTGATTTTAATTTAGACACAGATGAGACAATTATTTCTTAGTTTTGTTTCACACTTTTGGTACGCCTTCCATGATATGCATTCTATGGATATGCTCTGATCCGCAGATCAGAGTGTGTAAATCGGTTGGATTTCGCAGGACTCTGCGTGGCTGTAGTGTATCAGATTGCAGAATCCATACTTGAAATGTTTTGAATGCACTGCAATTCACCTGGTGTTCTACAATGCCAAGATTTCCACTATATGGACTTTTATTTGCTAAAAACTTTTTGTTTGATGTGAATGGAATGCTTATGGTAATCCTATTATGAGATAAGGCCCTTTGTTAATAAAAGTACTAAAATGTTGTAATTTATTGCTCTCCAGATTATGAAAAGAGGTAGAAACTCATGGAAATAATTTATCCAAAAACATTTCTGTAATTCACACGCTATGCAGTCAGACCTTTCAATTAAAAATATGTACGATTAACACTAGATTTGATTGCAATGCCCACATTTCATAAATGAATTATAAAAATAAAATTACTGGTTGTTATATAGAGATGGATTGATATTTAATACAAAAGGCACAATCACAGTTGTGCACATTGAAGGTAAATGCTCTTCATCTCTAACATATAACAGGATAGAAATCCATTTCATTTTTTTCCCCGAATAATAAGCAGCAATAAAGTGCTGGGTAATTCACCCATGCTGATTCCTGCTGAATGATTGGTTTCTCGTGTTCATGTTCAAGCAATTTTACTGGGCAATGCTTCCTTATAAGGCAGATAGCACAAGTGCTGCTAGTTTATCACTGAAATTAGGGCAGGTTCTATTATTTAGCCATTAACTTGGCATGTAGAGCCATAGGCATGGAGTTATAGAGTCTTTGAGTACAGAGGCAGGCCCTTTGGTCCATCTACTCTGAGTCAGACTGTTATTCAGCCTAGTCTCATCCACCCACATCTGCACCATAGCCCTCCATACCCCTCCCATCCATGAAATGAAGCAAGGTTTTTTTAAATGATGAAATCAAACCTCCACCCATCACTTTCTCTGGCAGCTTATTCCACACTCACACCTCCCTCTAGATAAAGAAAACTCCCTTCATTTTCCCCTTAAGTATTTCACCTTTCACCCTTAGCCTATGTTCTAGTCTCACCCAACGCCAGTCGAAAAATTTACATTTATACTCCTCATAATTTTGTATACCTCCATCAAATCCCTCCTCATTTTCCTACATTCCAGGGAATAAAGTCCTAACTTATTTAAGCTTTCCCTATAACCCAGGTTCTCAATCCTGGCCACATCCTTGTAAATTTTCTCAGAATTAATTCAACCTTATTACAGTCGACCTTCACTAATCCGACTACCTGTAATCCGGTTCCTTCGATAATCCGGTACTGATTATGCTTAATATGATCCTTCTGTAATTCGGCATTTTCACTAATCCGGCACTCCTCAGGTCCCAATGGTGCCGGATTAGTGAAGATCGACCTGTAATACGTTTCCTGTAGGTAGGTGACCAGAATGCAAACAATACTTCAATTTAGGCCTCAGTAACGTCTTGGATAATCACAAAATCTGTAGATACTGGAAATCCAAGCAACACACACAAAATGCTGGTGGAACTCAGCTGGCCAGGCAGCATCCATAGAAAAGCGTACAGTTGACATTTTGGTCTGAGACCTTTCAGCAAGATTGGAGAAAGAAAGATGAGGGGTAGAGTTAAAAGGAGAGAGAAACACCAGGTGATAGGTGAAACCAGGAGGGGGAGGGGTGAAGTAAAGAGCTGGGAAGTTGATTGGTGAAAGAGATACAGAGCTGGAGAAGGGGGAGTCTGACAGGAGAGGACAGAAGGCCATGGAAGAAAGAAAAGGTGGAAAGAGCACCAGAAGGAGGCAAGGAGATAAGGCTGGAGGGGGAAGAGGGGATGGGGAATGGTGAGGAGTGGGGGCCTCCATTCTGAGTGTGGCCTTATAGAACTTCAACATAGCATCCCATTTCCTGTACCGAATACTTAGATTTATGAAAGCCAATGTGCCAAAAGATTTCTTTATGACCCTATCTACATGTGAGGGCACTTTCAAGGAATTATGGATCTGTATTTCCAGATTCCTCTGTTCTACTGCACACCTCAGTGCCTTACTGCTCATCTGGCTGGTCCCTCCAAAGTGCAACATCTCACACTTGTCTGCAATAAATTCCATCTTCCATTTTTCGGCCCATTTTCCCAGCTGGTTCAGATCACACTGCAGGTTTCTTTAGCCCTCTCATCCTCATGGGCTACAATGTACTCAGTGTCGGCTGAAGATTTGCTGATCTAATTTACCACATTACCATCAATATCGTTGATAGGTGACAAACAACAGTGGACTCAGCTATGGATCAATTCAGGGATCCATCCATTAAAATGATTCTTTCCTCAAAACCAAGCCATTGCCACAAGTGGTCTGGTTTCTGGAATGGCCAATAGGGAGGCAGGAGATGGGAATTACTGTGACCCTGCATGATGTGGAGATCCTAGAGTCTCAAGACCCACACTTGGATGCAGCTGGAGGAGACAATAGCACAGCTGTACATCAAGAGTGGAGGAAACAAGTTATATTGTAGTTTCAGAGAGGCTGGGGAAGGGCTTAACAGAACAAGGGGTATATCATTTCTCATTTGTTATCATCAGCGAGTTCTGGGGTCGGTTACGAAGACTAAAGCTTGAAGGTCGATCGGCAGTCTGGAAGTCAAGGATCACTGGCTGAATCCTTGAGTCTGCAAGTCGACTGGGGAACCCAAAGGTCTAATGTTGCGTTTTGTGTTCTGTGTTCTTCTGCCAGGCATAGTGGGCATCCTATGTGGACACCCGAAAATGTGACACCTGAAGGTGTTGCCCCTAGCACATTGTTAGCTTGTGTTGGTTGTTAATGCACATGATGCATTTCACTGTATGTTTTAATGTACTGTATATGTGATGAATAAATTAATCTCAAGTTCTTATAGGGGTCAGGATTGCCATGGCAATAAAGTGGCTGATAGATCAAGAGAGAAAGCAACGGCGATGTAGAGCTGTGAAATGAGCTCTGAAGTGTAGGAAATACCTGACATATCAGGCATGCCAGCTTTTACAGATGGATGCCCGACATCAGAAATGGCTGAGGTAGTAACTGAAATGATTGAATTTGATATTGAGTCCGGACAGCTATAACGTGCTCAAACAGAGGATAAAGTGCTCTTCCTCAAACTTGTGTTAAGCTTCGTTACAGTAGTGCAGGAAGCCACAGATAGGTCAGAGTGGAACTGGGATGGAAAATTGAGGTGGAAGGCAACAGGAACTCTGGGTCACCTGTATAAGCTGAATGAAGATGCTCTACAAAGGAGTCAGCTGATCAGCATTTGCTTTTTCCAGTGTAGAGGAGATCATATGATCATCAACGAATGCACAAGAATCTCTAAATCATGTGGAAAGATTGTTTGGGTCAGAGGGAAGGGATGAGGTAAAAGATTGCATGGGAAAATATATTGGACAGCTAACCTATACGTTTAAAATTAGAGCAGTACCTTCAGATCTAATATGCTTCTTCCAACTTGTGTTCTGTAATTTCTCCTCTATAATTTAACTTTACTGCAACAAAGATTAGATTTGCTGCACTCTGTGTTATCTCAATGGGGAACACTCAATTCACATTTCCAGCTTAGCAATTGCACTGAAATTTCTGATAACTTGTTAAGGGGAAAGATGGAGGGAAACAAAGTATTAGCCAGACATGGTACAGCTCAGGAGTAGTGCTGGGATTTTACTGTTTCTGATGACATGAAGTTTAAACCCAACATCAGGAATGACAGAGGGGAGCCAGTGTAGAGCAGGAGCAGAGTCTGAAGCAGACTGAGAAAGTATTGTTACACTAGCTCACTTCAGAAAGAAACCCAATGAGCAGGGTCACAAGATGACTCCACTTTCAGCACTGCTTTTCCCTTCCATTGTCAATGCAGTACGTCGTTACCTCAATAATAGAGAATGATATTACATATTTATAGAATCAAATGCAGGTGTCCGCTGAACACGCTCATATGATTGCCTACTACTATAGTTCTTCATCGCATTCCCAAACTGAAAGGAACAACATTTCAATTGCGTTGATAGGATGGGTATGAAGAATGTATGGGAGAACTTAGAACTAGGGATATCTGTTTAAAAGGAATAAAATGTCCATTTAAGACAGCTGAGGCAATTTTTTTTCTCTCAGTTGGCCATTGAGATGTTGTAATTCTCTTCAAAAGATTGTAAAGCAGAGTCCTTATATTTTTTAAGACGAGGGAAATAAGCTGTTCCTGAAATGCTGAGTGTGTGGCTTTAGGCTCCTGTACCTCCTCCTTGATAGGGGCAATAACAAAGCATGACCTGTGTGATGGGAGTACTTAATGATGGATACCTGTTTCTTGAGGAATTGCCTTTTGAAAAAGTCCTTGTTGCTGGAGAGGTTAGTGCCCATGATGGAGCTGGCTGAGTTTACAACTTCCTGCAGATTTTTCCCAATGCTGTGCAGTGGCCCCTCCATACCAGACTGTGATGCAACCAGTTAGAATGCTGTCCATGGTACACCTGTAGGAATTTCCGTGTGCCTCTGATTACATACAAAGTCTCTTTAAACTCCTAATGAAATATAGCCACTCTCATGCCTTCTTTGTAATTGTATCAATACGTTGGAACCAGGACTTCAGAAGTGTTAACACCCAGGGACTTGAAGCTGATTACCTTTCCACTGTAGAACCATCAATGAGGAGAGTTCCCTCAACTTTCCCTTCCTGAAATTCACAACCAACTCCTTGGTCTTACTGATGTTGAATGCAAGGTTATTGTTGTGACACCACTCAGCCAGCTGAACGCTCACATCTGTATGCCTCCTGGTCACTAACTAAAATTTTGCCAACAAGAGTTATGTCATCAGAAAATTTATAGATGGTGTTTGAGTTGTGCCATAAGTGGTGATGTAGAGAGAGCAGAGCAGTGGACTATGCAAGCATTCGGTTGTCAGTAAGGAGGAGATGTTATTTCTAATCCATACTGACTGTGGTGAGGAAGTCAAAAGTTCAACTGCAGGGGGAAGTACACAGGCCCAGATTTCAGAGCTTGTTAATTAGGACTGAGGCTATGATTTCACTGAACGCTGAGCTATTGTCCAAATGATCGCAGTCTGAGTGAAGACTCAATGAAATGTCATCCACTGTCGATCCCCAAGAGCATCTATGGGGAGGAATATCAGTGGTGATGAAGTCTCTCAGCCTGAAAAATCAACTGTGTATTCCTCTCCATAGATGTTACCTGATCTGCTGAGTCCCTCCACGTTTTAGTGTGTTAGTCTAGATTTCCAGCATCTGCAGAATCTCTTGCATTTGTGTTTGATTAGCAAAAAGTGAAGGTTACCGTGGTCAGATCACCTGCCACCAGTTTGAATGGTGGAGCATGCTTGAGGGCCAGGTGGCATACACCTGCATATAAGTTATATGTTTGTATGTTTCTATCACCACTGGTCAGTCAGACGCTCTGTATGTCCAATTCTCCAATGAACTCGTTGGCTTTAACTTCCCTATCAGTTTTTGTGGTGGAAGTTCTGTACTGTAAAAATGTTGTACAACTTCAGTAAAATGATCCCTTTCATTGACTCTATGGCATCTGTGAGTTTTTACAGATAGCAGCACAAAGCTTAGATTTTACCCCTGGGAGTGATTCAGAGGCAAGAAGCTAAGGATGAGAATGAGATTGGTCACAGTGGGAGGAGCAGCCTGCCTGTCTACAGTACACAAACTACTTTGTAAAAAGCTTCATGTCTGGAAATGGTAGTCCCTGGGAGGCTCAGGGTGGAGCATGGATCCCTGTAGGTATTGTGCGTCCACTGCCTCTGGTGCAGCACCCAGTAGCATTGTTCCCAAGACTGAGACAATTCTGAGAAGCTTTCAAGTCTTGAAGTCGCAGGGGACCAGTGGCAAAGTTGCTGTAATCAATAGAAACAAGTTAGAAACTTCAGAATGTCCTGCAACAGACTTCAGAACTTAGTAAGAAAATGTAAGTGCTTTCAGTAGTCCAGCTGCAGAATAAATGACAATATGATTACTTCAAAATGTCCGATTTTAGGATTTCTTTGGAAGTAATTACCACCAGTAATCTTCTATCTAAAACAGTATTGCATGACAAATAATGTCTTCACAGAAATAACCAAGAAAATGGGGTATTGTTGCAAGCTTTGTTCGTGACAGGAAGTGCCTGGCCAAGCTTTGTGCTGCCTTGGAATGCCATCAGAAATCATCAATTCTTGCCAGAAATATGCATAGCCTGAGAATTAATCATAATAAAACACAAGGAAACACACGTTATCTGTACAAATGTTAATAATTTTCTCAACTGAGTACGGCATGGTGAAATGATTAAAGAATACAATGTGTCATTATAATGCAGACATCCCACCTCTCCCGGAAGTTCAGGGAGTCTCCGGCAAATTAATAGTGGCTCCCTGATGCCCACAAATTATATATAATGTCCCGGAAATTGATTTTTTTGAGAGCAAGCGTGGGAGAGTGAGAGAGCGAGCACAAGAGCAAGGAAGCAAGCGCGAGAGAGCGAGTGCGAGTGAGAGCGACCACGAGGGAGAGAGCATGAGAAAGCAAGCATGAGAGAGAGTGAGAGCGAGAAAGCAAGCGCAAGTGAGAGCGAGAGCAAGAGTGAGAAAGCAAGCGCGAGTGAGAGCAACCATGAGAGAAAGAGAGCGCGAGAGCAAGAGCGAGAAAGCAAGTGCGAGAGAGAGAGCAAGAGCGAGAAAGCAAGCGCCAGTGAGAGTGACCACGAGCGAGAGTGTGCGCAATAGAGAGAAAGCAACAGCAAGAGCGAGAGAGTTCCACAAAAAGTCAGAGTGGCAGAGTGTTCCAAAAGAAAATATAAAACGTACATCACCCCAGACTACACTAAAGTGTACCCCTGCCTAATAGTGGTCAAAATAATGACAGTGTTCCTCGTTACACTGTTTGAAACAGTGACTTTTCCCTAGCCTCTGGTGGGTTAAGACTGAAAAAGACATGTTGAGGTGAGTTTAACAGGTGTCATTCATTCATTAGCATAGCTAACATTATTTAAACTAGCTGGCTGGCTGCTAAGGAGCTACTCTATTGCAGACATCGAACCTCTCCCGGAAGTCCCCCCACAAATTGATGGTGCTACCTCCCTGAAATGAGTTCTTGCAGGGTGGGATGTCCGATAATATAATGTAACTTTATAACGTTTATAGTTTCCTATACAATGGTGAAGACCAACAGTATGAAGATTAGATTGGTATTTGCATTTCTGAAATGTCTTACTATTCTAGGACCCTTTGAAGTGCTATTTTTTTTAATGTAGTATCTGTGATGCATATTAATTATGGAAAATCCAATTATTTCAAGAACATTATCATCAAATTTCAGGTTTTTCTTAAAAATAAAATCACCAGTTTTATAGGTATTGTATTGGTCTACCAGAAACCAATACAATATTCAGTACGCAAGCTGGTGGAATAGAATGTAACACTGGACAGACATGCAGAGTAAATGGCAGGGACCTCAGAAGTGTCAGAACAGAAGGAACCTGGGGAGTAAGTTCACAGCTCCCTGAATGTAGTGACATGGGTGGGTAGGATAGTGAAGAAGGATTTTAGCTTGTTTGTTTTTATAGTCAGAGATATTTAGTAGAAGAGATGAACTGTACTAAGAGGTCGGCCAGTGAGAACAGCAAGAAGAGTTTTAAAAGAAGACAGCTTTACAGGGTAGGCATCAGAGGAGTGGGCGACAGAGTAGAGGAAGACAGAGTAGGAAGGCTTTGGCTCAATGGGGCTTCAGTAATAAAGGGTCGAGGCCAGGAAGGTTATCTATTTAAGATACAAACAGAAAGTACTGTACATGTGTGAGGCCGGTTTTCTGTGCTCAGCATCAGATATGGGAGGATCTGGAGACTCCCAGCCTCCCAGATGGCCACATCTGCACCAGGTATGTCGAGCTGCAGCTCCTTAGGGACCACGTTAGGGAACTGGAGATGAAGCTCGATGACCTTCGTCTGGTCTGGGAGAGTGAGGAAATGACAGGGAGGAGCTATAGGCAAGTAGTTACACCATGGCCTCAGGAGACAGGTAAGTGGGTAACAATCAGGAGAGGGAAGGGCAGGAGTCAGATACTAGATAGTACCCCTGTGGATGTCCCCCTTAACAATAAGTACTCCTGTTTGAGTACTGTTGAGGGAGACGACCTACCTGGGGGAAGCAACAGTAGTCACGCCTCTGACACAGAGTCTGGCCCTGTGGCTCAAAAGGGTAGGGAAAGGAAGAGAATGGCCGCAGTGATAGGGGACTCTATTGTTAGGGGGTCAGACAGGCGATTCTGTGGATGCAGTAAGGAAACACAGATGGTAGTTTGCCTCCCAGGTGCCAGGGTCCGGGGTATTTCTGATCTTGTCCAAGATATTTTGAAGGAAGGAGAGCAGCCAGAGGTCGTGGTACATAATGGTACCAATGACGTAGGTAGGAAAAGGGAGGAGGTCCTGAAAGCAGACTACAAGGAGTTAGGTAGAAAGTTGAGAAGCAGGAACTCAAAGACGGTAATCTTGGGATTACTGCCTGTGCCATGCGACAGTGAGTATAGGAATAGAATGAGGTGGAGGATAAGTGTGTGACTGAGGGATTGGAGCGAGGGTAGGGGTTCAGATTTCAGAATCATTGGGACCTCTTCTGGGGCAGGAATGACCTGTACAAAAAGGATGGGTTGCACTCGAATCTGAGGGGGACCAATATCCTACTGGGGTGGTTTACAAAGGCTATTGGAGAGAGTTTAAACTAGAATTGCTGGGGGTAGGAACAGAACTGAAGTGACAGAGGAAAGGGAGATTGGCTCACAAATAGAGAAAGCTTGGAGACAGTGTGAAAGGGAGGATAGGCCAATGATAGAGAAGGGATGCACTCAGACCGATGGTTTGAGATGTGTCTATTTTAATGCGAGGAGTATTATGAATAAAGTGGATGAGCTTAGAGCATGGATCAGCACTTGGAGCTATGATGTTGTGGCCATTACAGAGACTTGGATGGTGCAGGGGCAGGAATGGCTACTTCAAGTGCCAGGCTTTAGATGTTTTAGAAAGGACAGAGAGGGAGACAAAAGAGGTGGGGGCATGGCACTATTGATCAGGGATAGTGTCACGGCTGCAGAAAAGGAGGAAGTCATGGAGGGGTTGCCTATGGAGTCTCTGTGAGTGGAAGTTAGGAATAGGTAGGGGTCAATAACTCTACTGTGTGTTTTCTATTGAACACCGAATAGTAACAGGGACTGACTTTGACCAGCAGATAGGGAGACAGATTCTGGAAAGGAGTAATAATATCAGGGTTGTTTTGGTGGGAGATTTTAATTTTCCAAGTACAGGTGTCCCCCGCTTTTCGAACGTTCGCTTTACTAAACCTCGCTGTTATGAAAGACCTATATTATTTACCTGTTTTCGCTAACAGAAGGTGTTTTCACTGTTACGAAAAAGGCAGCGTGTGATAAAAGGCGGCGCGGGATAAAAGGCAGCGCGTGCCCTGAGCAGCCAAGCTCCTCCCCCGGAACTGCATTCTAGCTGGCATTGCTTAAACATGTATCTGTGAGCAGCCATTAGCAAGATGAGTTCTAAGGTATCGGCAAAGCCTAAAAGAGCTCGTAAGGGTGTTACACTTAGCGTAAACTACACACAATTGGGCGTCTCGATTGTGGTGAATGAAGTAAGGACAAAGTGAGTTTGGCTTGTGGAAGTTGAGGAAGATGATGTTGAAGAGGTTTTGGCATCCCATGACCAAGAACTGATAGATGAAGAGCTGATGCAATTGGAAGAGGAAAGGATAGCAATCAAAACTGAATGCAGTAGCGAACGGACCGAAAGTGAAGTCATCCAGGAACTGAACGTGAAGCAACTGCATGAGATTTTTGCCGCAATGATTGCAGAAAAATACGACTTTAATTTTGAAAGGGTACGTAGGATTAGGGCATATTTGCAGGATGGTTTGAGTGCTTACAAAGAACTGTATGATAGAAAAATGCACGAGGCTAAGCAGTCAAACATACTGTCATTTTTCAAGCCTTCCACATCAGCCACAGCAGACGACGAACCTCGACCTTTGACGTTGAGGCAGGCAGACATAGAGGAAGATGACCTGTCTGCCATGATGGAAACAGGCGACGATGAGATGACACCCCAGTGTCCCACCACCCCAACCCCTGGGCCGCGGACCGATACATTGCCGCAGTGAATGCAGCGATAGCCGGGACGCACCCAACACATCTTTAAGAAAAACGCCGAAATAAACAAGTTAATTAATTAGGTGCCACCTGGCACGGAAATGTCGGCCCAGCTCAGAGGCGACGCAATCAGCAATCGCCCCTGATCTGGGCCGACATTTACGTGCCGGGTGGCACCTAATTAATTAGCTTGTTTATTTCGGCATTTTTCTTAAAGATGTGCTGGGTGCATCCCGGCCACCACTGTACCTCTGCATTCTTCACGGCCCGGTATCGGTCGGCAGCCTGGAGGTTGGGTCCACTGCATCACCCCAGTCTCCGACGACTCAGCTTAATACACCATCATCAGTGTGCTCGGCGCAGTCTTCTCGATTGCAGTAAGTGATACTACACTGTACATACATTATTTCTACTTTATACAGGCTGTGTATTTTTATGTGTTATTTGGTATGATTTGGCAGCTTCATAGATTAAAGGTTACTGGAGAGGGTGTTTCTTCCGAGAGCGCTTGCGCCCTGTTTCTGCCGAGAGCGCTTGCGTGAGATTTTCGCTACGGAGAACAGTACAGCAATGATTGTAGAATAGTATTTCTAATTTATATAGGCTGTGTATTTATCATATCATTCCTGCTTTTACTATATGTTAATTATTTTAGGTTTTATGTGCTATTTGGCATGATTTGGTAGGTTATTTTTTGGGTCTGCGAACACTCACAAATTTTCCCCACATAAATAAATGGTAATTGCTTCTTCACTTTACGACATTCCGGCTTACGAACCGTTTCATAGGAACACTCTACCTTCGGATGGCGGGGGAAACCTGTATTGATTGGCATCTCCCAAGAGCAAGGAGTTTAGATCGGTTGGAGTTTGTTGGGTGTGTTCAGGAAGGTTTCTTCACACAATATATAGATAAGCCTACAAGAGGAGAGGCTGTACTTGATCTGGTATCAGGAAATGAACCTGGTCAGGTGTCAGGTATTTCACTGGGAGAGCATTTTGGAGATGGTGATCACAATTCTATCTCCTTCACCATAGCATTGGAGAGGGATAGGAACAGACAAGCCAGGGAAACATTTAATTAGAGTAAGGGGAAATATGAGGCTATCAGGCAGGAACTTGGAAGCATAAATTGGGAACAGATGTTCTCAGGGAAACATACGGAAGAAATGTAGCAAATGTTCAGGGGATATTTGTGTGGCTTTCTGCATAGATACGTTAAAATAAGCTAGGGAAAGGATGGTAGGGTACAGGAACCATGGTATACAAAGGCTGTTGTAAAGCTACTCAAGAAGAAAAGAAGAGCTTACGAAGGGTTCAAAAAACCTGGTAATGTTGAGACCTAGAAGATTATAAGGCAAGCAGGAAGGAGCTTAAGAATGAAATTAGGAGAGCCAGGTGGGGCCATGAGAAGGCCTTGGCGGACAGGATTAAGGAAAACCCCAAGGCGTTCTACAATTATGTGAAGAGCAAGAGGATAAGATCCGAGACAGTAGGACCAATCAAGTGTGACAGTGGAAAAGTGTGCATGGAATGGGAGGAGATGGCAGATGTAATTAATGAGTACTTTGCTTCAGTATTCACTACGGAAAAGGATCTTGGTGATTGTAGGAATGACTTGTAGAAGATTGAAAAGCTTGAGCATGTAGATATTAAGGAAGAGGATGTGCTGGAGCTTTTGAAAAGCATCAAGTTGGATAAGTCACCGGGACCGTACAGGATGTACCCCAGGCTACTGTGGGAAGCAAGGGAGGAGATTGCTGAGCCTCTGGCGATGGTCTTTGCATCATCAAAGAGGACAGGAGAGGTTCCGGAGGACTGGAGGGTTGCAGATGTTGTTCCCTTATTCAAGAAAGGGAGTAGGGATAGCTCAGGAAATTATAGACCAGTGAGTCTTACTTCAGTGGTTGATAAGTTGATAGAGAAGATTCTGGGAGGCAGGATTTATGTACATTTGGAGAGGCATAATATGATTAGGAATAGTCAGCATGGCTTTGTCAAAGGCAGGTCATGCCTTATAAGCCTGATTGAATTTTTTGGGGATGTGACTAAACACATTGATGAAGGTAAAGCCGTAGATGTAGTGTATATGGATTTCAGCAAGGCATTTGACAAGGTACCCCATGCAAGGCTTATTAAGAAAGTAAGGAGGCATGGGATCCAAGAGGACATTGCTTTGTGGATCCAGAACTGGCTTGCCCACAGAAGGCAAAGAGTGGTTGCAGACAGGGTCATATTCTGCATGGAGGCCGGTGACCAGTGGTGTGCCTCAGTGATCTGTTCTGGGACCCCTACTCTTTGTGATTTTTAGAAATGACTTGGATGAGGAAGTGAAGGGATGGGTCGGTAAATTTGCTGATGGCACAAAGGTTGGGGATGGTGTGGATAGTGTGGAGGGTTGTCAGAGGTTACAGTGGGACATTGATAGGATGCAAAACTGGGCTGAGAAGTGGCAGATGGAGTTCAACCCAGATAAGTTTGAGGTGGTTCATAGTGGTAAGTCAAATATGATGGCAGAAAATAGCATTAATGGCAAGACTCTTGGCAGTGTGGATGATCGGAGAGATCTTGGGGTCTGAGTCCATATGACACTCAAAGCTGCTGCACAGGTTGACACTGTGGTTAAGAAGGCATATGGTGCATTGGCCTTTATCGATCATGGGATTGAGTTTTAGAGCCGAGAGGTAACGTTGCAGCTACAGAGGACCCTGGTCAGACCCCACTTAGAGAACCGTGCTCAATTCTGGTCGCCTTACTGCAGGAAGGATGTGGAAACCATAGAAATGGTTCATAGGAAATTTACAAGGATGTTGCCTGGATTGGGGAGCATGCCTTATGAGAATACGTTGAGTGAACTCAGCCTTTTCACTTTGGAGCAATGAAGGGTGAGAGGTGACCTGATAGAGGCGTACAAGATAATGTGAGCTATTGATCGTGTGGATAGTCAGAGGCTTTTTCCCAGGGCTGAAATAGCGAGCACGAGAGGGCATCATTTTAAGGTGCTTGGAAGTAGGTACAGAGGAGATGTCAGGGGTAAATGTTTTTACGCAGAGAGTGGTGGGTGCATGGAATGGGCTGCCAATGGTGGTGGTGGAGGCAGAAACGATAGGGTCTTTTAACAGACTCCTGGATGGATACATGGAGCTTAGAAAAATAGAGAGCTTTGGGTAAGCCTAGGCAGTTCTAAGGTAAGAACATGTTCAACACAGCTTTGTGGGCTGAAGGGCCTGTATTGTGCTGTAGGTTTTCTATGTTTCTGTTAGACATTGGTCAGGTCACACTGAACTATTATGTCCATTTCTGGTCAGCACACTATAAGAAAGGAGGTAGTAGAGCGAAAAAAATGCAGAAGAAATTCACCAGGATCTTCCCTGGAATAGACAGCTTTATTTACAAAGAGAGAAGGGGATTATTCGGGGCTGCAGGAGGCTGAAGGGTGACCCTTTAGAGGGGCACAGAACTGGTGGTTATTCGGTCTCTTTCCAAGCATAGGAGAGTTTGAAGCTGGAGGGCATGGATTTATGATGACAGAAATTCTGAGAGGCAAGTGATGGGTATATGGAATAAATTGACAGAGGAAGTGGCAGATGTAGACACAATCACAGCATTTAGAAAACATTTGGACGTGAACATGGCAGGAAAAGATTAGGGGAATATGGGCTAATGCAGCAAAATGGGATTAATCCAGATAGGCATTTTAGTCAGCAAGAACGTGCGAGGCTGCAGAGACTCTTTCAGTGCTGCTATGTGTTTATAGTGTTCCTATAAATACCATTCCTAAATTAGAGGAACCCTTTTTAATGTTGCAAAAGTTTTGGTAAAATTCATTTACTGCCTCTAAAAGTCATCATGACTGGGAAAATCTGATGGAAAATCTTCGGCAGATTTACATATGTAGGTCATGCTTGAATATTTATTTGAATACTGTAAGCTTCTTAATGGATAGTGAGTGTGCTGAAACAAGAGTTCTTTGAAAATATGAATAAATCCCAAAGCAAATGGCCAGATGCTGAGATTCATTTGTTTGTTTCATCAGAGCTTTCAGCCAAGTCAGCATCTCTGGATTTCTCTGGTCTTTGGCACTGTTACCAAAAGGTTAAGGGTGAGTTCCAGTTTCTTCACCATTTACACTGGGGATAATCTGAGTGTAACTAAACATGGGTGGAATTGTAAACTGCTCCAAAAGGCCAACTTTGGGTTATAAGCAATCTGATTAGCCCAAATAACAGGGAAAATTTTCTTGGTTGAATTAGCAGTTCCTTAAATCTCCACTGAGATTTAAACTCTGAAAAAGAAAGTTGACCATGAAAAAGAATTGAATAAATAACAAGTGCTCTGGGTGTCCGTGATCCTGTTGCATGACTAACACAGTTTCAACTATTTGAAATCAAACCAACCCATTTATTCTTCTGAGAAGTAGCCAACAAATTAAAACTGGTTGAATTTTCTGTTGACTCTTTAAACATCACGTATTAAGTGAATCTTACAGTACAGACATTGCATTGATACTTGTTTCATTTTAACAGATAACTATAACAGTGTCACAAACAAGAGAAAATCTGCAGATGCTGGAAATCCAGGCAATGCACACAAAATGCTGGAGAGACCTGATGAAAAGTCTTGGCCCGAAACATCAATTATTTATTCTTTTCCATAGATGCTGCCTGGCCTGCTGTGTTCTTCTGGCATTTTGTGTGTGTTGCTATAACAGTGTATTGGGTGTCATGGGTTTTTTTGAACATGTTTGTTTTCTCAATGCTTTAAGCCTTTACATTCTAATCTCCAGTAAATACTTATTCAGTTCAGCTTCAAGAACTGATTACCACACTTCTATAGGGAAAATGTTCTGCAAATTAAATTCTTTACAGGAAGAGGGTGGCTTTTTATGCTCATCCTCCAAGTGTGGGCTGTTAATTTTGTATTCAATTGCTTGTTCTGAGTGGGAACAATCCAAGAATGTTCATATCACATTATACAAGCATTTCAATGGTTTGGAATCTTTCAATTCTCTTTTAAACTCTTCAGTTTTATGTAACCCCCTCCCCAGTGAATTATATGACTACTCTTTCATAGCTTTACTAACCCAGAATATTCAGTATTCTCTCCAAAGAGTTATCATTCTTTTTAAGGAATTGAACTGGAGACTATGTCATGCCCAGATCTGAGTTTACAAATGAACCATATAAGGTTAATAAAATTTCCCTCAGCGCATAGTTAAATCCAGGCATTATAATACATTGTTGGCTGTTTAGTAACAGCTTCACATTGATAAAATACTCTCATCAAGTGAGTAGTAATTACTCAGAAATCCACTTCATTTTTTTCTGTAAAGAGACATCCAATTATTGTGCATACACATTACATGCTGCTTGTTTCATTTTCCATAATGTTCACTGATACGTATTAAAATACACCCACCATTTAGCCATCCTTTCCTGTTATTAAATCCTTTGAATTCTGTCAATCTTTCCCTTGCTTATCACATTGCAACTTAACTTGATGTCAAGAACTTTTATAAATATGACTTTTTGGAGCATTTCTGAGTAGTACAGTTCCAGAGCAGAACCTTTGGGAATTCTGTTATTACTCTTCCACAACAGCTCATTCCATTCGCTATCAGATGTAATTTTTATTACTTTGTCAGTTTTCAGAAAGCTAATTCATCCTTCCCATATTGAACAAAGAATATAGGTATTTTTCTTACCCTGTTATCTTAGATTCTAAATTTTGCAGCGACACAAATAGTGAGCCTATCTGTATTTGCTGTTATTGCAGCATATATCACCGAGCAATTTCTGATGGTCTGCATATTAGAATATAGGAAGATGCTGCCTTGTCAGTTTATTCATTAACGAAATACATGTGAACTGAGCACATACCAGCAAACTTGGCATTAAAGGCATGCTACTTATCCGCTCAATATCAATTTAACAAACATGGAAACTTTGGGGTATTCTTTTCAAGAGTAAGTAAATTTGTAACAATATGAGTTACCCTAATTAGTTTTGCGTGTTGGCACATGGCCAAGTGGTTAAGGTGTTCGTCTAGTGATTTGAATGTCACTAGTTCGATCCTTGGCTGAGGCAGAGTGTGTGTCCTTGAGCAAGGCACTTAACCATACATTGCTCTGCAACGACACCAGTGCCAAGCTGTATGGGTCCTAATGCCCTTCCCTTGGACAACATCGGTGGCATGGAGAGGGGACTGCTGGTCTTCCATACAACCTTGCCCAGGCCTGCGCCCTGGAAACCTTCCAGGGCACAAATCCATGGTCTCATGAGTCTAACAGATGCCTATAATAATAATTAGTTTCAAACAATTGCTTTTCAAGGCAAATCTTGCCTACTGGTGTACAGTTTTATTCACTTACATATACCACATGAGAGTTTCTTAAAGTTGTACATGAGTTAACATTTAATTAATTATTCCACCTCCGGTTCTACATTCTGGATTTCTCAATAAGATTGTTTGATGGGAATAATCTATAATCTGTCTTGTACACAGATATCAAAATAAATTCCTTGATGCAAGACAGGACCTGTAATTATAGCAAAATGTTCTGACAACTGTAAATGTAATGAATAGTGAATTTCATTCATTCACTATTAATTACAAATTAGAAATTTGAACCATTGTGCAGATATTTTAAATGCACAAAGCAGGAATAAGACTGATTCTACTGAGTTCTTAATAGGATGGCAATAATTTCCAGTTGAAAACTTACAACTGCAACTCTCCCAGGTGCGATACACATTTGTGAAGTTGACATTTTCTGTTTTTTATGAAAATACAGCACTGATCTCCAAGTTAGCGCATTAATGTACAACCCATGACATTTTATAAACTCTTCATAAAATATACAGCAAACCCCTTAACAGGTCAGCCAGAAGATTGTAACTAGGTTCCCTCATGAGAAGGCGATGCATCAATCTCTCTGCATGTTATACTTATACACATTTCCCATATCATTTTTGCAACTTTTCCTGGTATATATGTTTTGTAGCCTGGGGAAAAGTACACACTCAGGACAGCAAATGCTTTTTCGGGTTTTAATTCCTTTATCGGTTTTAGATGTTTAAGTGCCAGAAGAGGATCGCAAAACAAAACAAACGAATTTACAACCAGTTCCTGCCATTACAATCTCAGTTTAACTTTCGATCCACACCCTTGTGTATCGACGAATTGCGAATGCGGTATAAAAAATACATAAAGCAAACCACACAAAACTAATACGGTACTAATACGGTAGTGGCAATTCTGAAGGAACACAATACAAACAACATTAGAATCCCACCAACCCTGTATCTTATACATAACAGTGAAAAATGTAAGCGAATACATCTCATCTAAGACATACACACGTGCTGAACAGAGACTAAACATTCATGTTACGCTGTTACATGCGCTATCAATCATGATACAATAAAAGTTAGACAAAAGGTTCACTTTGGCACAACCTTTACAAGGTATTGCCTGGTAGTTAAATTACAGGAAGACTGACATACTTGGCCGGTGAGGAACTTTGCACAAGCCACGCTGTCCAGCGCTGATGCCTTCACTCGTGAAAATCTAAAGCATCCACATGTAAAACATGCCAAATTACCAATACTCTCGATTCACCAACAAGCATAACGAATTCACATGGATCTCGTCAATTAATACTCACCATTCCTCACCATACCCAGTATCTCTGGGAGGAACTTAATCCCAAAGCCCCACCAGCTTCTTCTGCAGAAAACAAAAGTGGCCTCCCCACTATCCCGCACATGCGTAATGACATCACCGCCTCCACTTAAAGGCACAACTATTCTAGCGTTACCCGGATGGATGCCTAAGTACACTTATAACGATAATGAATAAGATTCGACGGTCACCCGGTTACATATGGACAGTTCTCCAAAATCTTGTCAAAGTGCCTATCTTTGCAATGTAATTCTTAATGGCTTGAATTGACATTATTTAGACAATTCTTCAGAACTTTTTCTCTTTCTCTCCTTTTTTTTAAAACCACCTTGCCAATCCTTCCATATAATAGAATATTTCCGAAACATGAGCTACAATGAGGAGTTGCCTCATTTCCTTTTCAATAATGTAGGAGTTTCCGAGTTGCAGGAACACAAGGGGTAATGTTACAACATCAACTTCTGATAAACAAAATGAAGGCTGTATTGAAAGCTTGGATAAATGTTGCACAATACTTATTAACAATTTAACATTGTGTTCCACGACATTCAAGTTGTTGTCGTTTTTAGCTGTAATAATCAAAACTTCACATCTGGTATATGCTGCTAATGTTCAGAGCACTCCTGAGAGCACAAGACCAGAGAATTAAACTTATATGGTTCAGAGTTCACTTAAATATTTCTCATTTCTATGTTAGTTTTAGATTTCTATCAACGATTTGGTCAGTTTTCCAAACTTACTCAATATTTACTAATTTTAGTGTGGATGACCTTTAATGTTTACAGTACTAAACAGGAAGTATAATAATGGGAAACAGTGATTCCTTGTTGTAATTTCCTCATCTAGTTTTTGCTTCTTGCATGAATCTGGAAGTTAAGTTTAGAAAAACTCATATGGCTACAGGGATTTTTTAAAGTTTTTTCCCAGCACAGCCAAAGCTTTGGGAATGCATCTCCAAAACAAAAACATACAAATTGATTTATTAGGATCTTCTTAACTCTATAATGCTGTATTTGCAATATGTACTTTTTTTTGCATCAAAATAAATTTTGTTTAACTCCCAAAAAAAGTTAGAGGTTCCTTTCACATTTATTTGATATATTCTGTCACTCACTGGGTTTTAATGAACCTATATGTCATTGAAGGTTCTCAGTCATCCAGGTCATTGTATATTTGTATATCAAGCGGTTGTAAATCAAGGCAACTGGACTTGCTGTGTTGTCTAGAAGACATTTTGCCTCTTCATAGTTAAGCTCATCAAATGCCTAGAAATATAATATCTTATTTTGTTTTCGTACTGGTACAGGAGCAATTCATAGACTAAATGTGATACTTAATAGGGGAACCATCAGAAACAATGTAATTCTCTAATAACTGCAAATATCTCCATAGGAATATGCTCTGCATATGATCATTATGAATGCTGTACATATGAATTTTGTACTTCAAAACAACTAAAGTGCAAATTCTATACCATTTTCAATGCACTGCTTGTTCATCATTGGTGCAAGAATACGTTGGGGCAGTGAAATTGGACAGAAGCCATGAGTTGCCTTAATTCTGTTGGTGCCATTGAAAATAAGTGGGACAGCAGTGAACACACAAACAGAGTAGGCCATCCATCTGTAAGGAGTTGTCAGTCACTTGGGAAAAGAGCATCAGAGCTAATCACATCATGATAAACGTATTTTTGTAATACAGTTGACTTTTGTTGTCTCTGCCCAACAAATGAAAGGACATTATTTCACTCCATCATGCAATGGCATCTGAATGAATAAGCAAACGCTAAGTAGGAACACACTTTGTAACTGCAACGAAGTGTGTATTTATTCATATTCTCTGTTTATACAATGGCGCTCAATGTGAATTTAACTTTTCTAACACCATGAAACTTCCTTATACTTCTCTTCAACCTGTTTGAGTGCTTGTAATTACTGTTCAAAGACTGGAATATTTCCCTGCTAATGGTATCTTGCTCTACAGTGACAGAGATAATTCCAGAGTGGCTTATGGCCCATTCTCAAGTAGCACTAGAGCAGGGCAAGAACAGAGGCATGTGATGACCGAAGTCTTTTCCAGATCCGATGAATTGCAATGTTAACTCATTCCCACTTCACAGATGTTCATAACCATTGAAGATTTCCAACACATCTTGTGTTTATCCTAAAGCATGGACTGCACTAGATACCTTTGGACACCAGCCACCGCAATATTATTAGGCCCTGGAAAATCCGGGAACTGAGCTACTAGATTCTAAAAAGCCTGTGCAACAGTGTGCATCAACTCATTTTAGGATTGGAACTGTAACTGCATGATGTCCCTTCAGCCTCTTCTGGCTGTCAGATGGAGTGATCAGTCTCAGCTTAACTCTTAGTAAGGAGGCACATGAATGATAAAACTTGACACTGATTTTTCTTCCTTGTGTGAAAACTTGGGGAAAATGCTATTAGTATAGTAGATGCGATAGACTGCTATCTTAGCTTGGAATTGGAATTCAGACACAATGATGAGGGCAGGAGAGAAAGTTATTGTCTACCTCACTATGCTGTGCTAGAATGCAGAGACCAAGCTCAAAAAAATATTACCCCAGTTCCTCTGAAAACAAAATAGAATAACATGGACTCATTCCCCTTTTCATCCCTTCACATTAACAAAACAAGTCAGTTGTTTCTAATTCGTTCATCTATCATTATTCATCCAACAATAACTTGTAGTCTCATACAGCAATGGGGAGTAAGTAGTTACATATTTGTACCATGCTTTGAAAAAGTATTCAGCCATCACAACTATTTTCACATTTTACAGTCCCATTATGTAAATTTGAAATATATTGAAGCAGAGTTTTCTGAGCTAATCTCAGATGTGCATTATCTCAAATCAAAAGAAAAATTCCAAAACCAGTCAACAAATTGTTAAAAATTAGAAACTAAAATTGTGAGGCTGAAGAAGTTTTCATCCCCTTTGTAACTACTATGATAACTTTCCTTAGGTGCAAAACTGTATACTACCTTACCAACTCATCCAATTTGTTGATGTAGAAAATTTGAAGATCACCTGAATAAATACCCCTCTCTGTGTAAGTCCAGTAATATGGTAGATTTTCAACAGACCAAACCAAAATGAAAACAAAGGAACATTCAAGGCAAATCAGGGAAATGCTAACAGAGAAGCACAAATCTAGGGAAGGATACAAGACTATCTCAAAGGCACTGAACATACCTCGGTGCTTAGTGCAGTTAATCGTGAAAAAGTGGAAAAATATGAAACTACAGCCACACTGTCTAGGTCAGCCCATCCCTCTAAACTTAGTTGCCAGAAAAGAGTGTCGCTTGTAAGAAAAGCTACTGTAATGCCAACCGTCACTCTGAGTGAGCTGCAGAAGTCAGTGACTGCAACTGGAGATGAAGTTCATGGCTCCACAATCTCTAAGGCCTCGCACAAAAAGGGTTTTAATGGAAGAGCGGTAAGGAAGAAGCTCTGGCTAAAAAAAAAACATATCCTTGCCTGCAAAGACTTTGCAAAATATCACTTAGAAGATACTGTAAAGATGTCGAAGAAGGTCTTGTGGTCGGATGGGACTAAAGTGGAACATTTTTACCGCAACACTGTGGGGTACGTGTGGCATAAATCTAATACTGCACATCAGCCAGGTAACACCTTTCCTACTGTATAGTGGAGGTAGCATCGTACTACGGGACACACATGAACTGCTGGAGAAACTAACTCAGCAGGCCAGGCTGCACCTATGGAAAAAGAGAAAACGTTTTAGGCCGAGACCTTTCATCAAGTTCTGATGAAGGGACTCAGCCTGAAACGTCAACTGCTTACTCTGCAAATAAAATTTTTCAGTTAAATTGATCAAAATCCCTGATAGTAATACTCATTTATGTGAACACAGGGTTGAGGACCGGGGACTGTAAGTATTCCGTTAGAAGGATACCCCTTCATCTTAGCTTAACACTTCAGAGTGTTTTATTGTCGCTTGGATGAGTTATGACATTTGTTATTCCTGCCCCCAATGCAACACAGGTAAAGCAAGGTGCCTAGGGATCCAAACCTTATACAGCTTATTAAATAAAATTGTAAGAACCCTGGCCAGAGTCAAGCCAGACCAACCAGTTGTTTACAAAAATATGAAGAAGTCTCAACGTGAAGCATTGGTTCTATTTCTCTTTCTGTGGCTATTAACTGATCTCCTGGTCATTTTCTGGTCTTACTTCGGATTTCCAGTTTCTGTAATTTTGATGCTCAGAGTTATTGTCATTTGACTTCATTACCAGTGTTAGTGTAACCAGCAAAGAGCCTCCATGCACTGGTAAGACGAGAGGGGGAGCAGAGACTGGGAGGCAGTTCTGAACTGACTCTCGGAGGAATGGACTCTCGGGGTGTGGGCACCAAGGAGGAAGCCTTAGCTGTTGAGCCGGGGGAGCCTCGTACCCTACCAGCCTTCACTCTGATCCTGGTTACCCAGCTTCAACCCCGACTATGTGCACTGGGCTTGAGAATCAGAACAATTCTTAGCCTTCAGCACAGATTAAGTTTGGTTTGGCTTCAGTTATGTTGAGTCAGTCGGATTTTAATTAAAAGCTTGTGCAAACGTTTCTCTGCCAGATGATTTCATCCATTGATATCAATGGACTTCCTATACAAGTTCAGCAGACAGAATCCCTTTGCTTTGAATTGCCCATGAATACTGCAGCACAGATTTCCCAAGGCCAGTGCTCTGTTGTCAGAAGACTTTCTCCGCTGTTATCAAAGCTTCCCTTAGATTTCAGTGTAGTTTCCAATGTGTTTTACTTTACTGGGCATTGTATTATAGATGTGTTGTAATGGATAAATTTCAATGGAGAAGGCTGATTTAGGCTTGTACTTATTTTGTCTGTGAATTGCAAAGACTTCTTTGTTGTTTAACAAAACTCATTATCCCAATGTCAGGATGCATTCAAAAATGAAAAAGAAACCTGAAATTCATGCTGACGCATACAGTAAGTATTCTGTTAAATTACTACATTTAAAATGTAATTGTAACAGTTTAATTGGCAAAGACACCCTGAGTCTTTCCCCTCCCCTATTCTCCCCTATTCTCCCCACTGGCCCATCACCCACACAATCCTCCCAGTGGTTCCCCTTGCCAGCTCTCTCCTTTTATCCCACGTTTCACAATCCTATCCTGTTCCATCATCTTCAGCCCCTTCGTCACTTCTACCTACCATCTCCCAGTTTCTGACATCATTCCTACCCTCACCTTCCTATCACATCCCTCACCTGATTCAACTATCGCTTGCCAATTCTTGCTCCACTCCTTTCATCCTCCTTTTTACACTGACTACCCCCTTGACCTGAAGGATCTGCTGTCCATTTGTCTCCAATGGATTCTGCCTGAGCCGCTGAGTTCTGTCAGCACCTCTTGTGTGGCTCCAGATTCCAGCATCTACAATCTCTTACGAGGGGTGATTGATAAGTTCATGGCCTAAGGTAGAAGGAGTTCAATTTTAGAAAATCTAGCACATCTATTTTTCAACATAGTCCCCTCCTACATGTACACACTTAGTCCAGCGGTCACAGAGCATACGGATCCCTTCTTCATAGAAGTGGTCCACAGCAGGGGTGATTGATAAGTTTGTGGCCTAAGGTAGAAGGAAATGAGTTATTAACTTCAAACTTTCTGCATTTTTACTCAGAGTTGAACTGCACGTGCATGTAACAAGAGCATCTTGGACCTCCAGGTGGTCCACAGCAAGGGTGATTGATAAGTTCGTGGCCTAAGGTAGAAGGAGAGAAGTTATACAGCTTTCATTACGTGCACGTGCAGTTCAACTCTGAATGAAAGTGAAGAAAGTTTTAAGTTTCTTCTCATGTCCTTCCACTTTAGGCCATGAACTTATCAATCACCCCTGCTATGAACCACTTCTGGAGGTGCAAGACGCTGACTTCTACAAAGAAGGGATCCGTATGCTCCACGACCGCTGGACTAAGTGTGTAAATGTAGGAAAAATAAATGTGCTAGGTTTTCTAAAATTGACTCCTTCTACCTTTGGCCACGAACTTATCAATCACCCCTCGTCTATCTCTATTAAAAGTAGAATAGTCAGTAAAGATATTAATTGCTGTCACCACTTACTACATGTTTCATATTGCATGATGTGCATCAGAGTAGCCCCTGATTATTCTGACATTCCTTTTGTCGACCTTAATCTAACTCGCTTTTCCTGACATGGGTAAAATTAGCCAGGCAATGAGTCCTTTGGTTGCCAGCCTCCTGGAGAGCCCTCTTCAGGAACAAAGAGGAAAGACAGCCTGTGCTCCAGTTCCGATGTTCTAAATCTTTGCTTCAATAGAGCAGCATGCTTCCCAGTAGCGAGAGTTTTGGTTAATTCAGTCTCCTCTGTCTTGTTTATGACCATACAACACTCTTCCAAGAACAAAGCAGAAGTTTCCCTCACTCTAAGGAACTCATATCCCTCAACCAATAATACCTGATCGTCTATATGTTTTAAACTTGTTGGGTTTGTAAGTATTGCAGTACGAAAACTGAGAGTAGCATTTATGTCACAGCATTGACTACAGTTAAAATGTGCTTTGCAAGCATGACAATCAAGTTGAAAATATTGAAGTTTCTATACGAATATTTTTTGGTTATGGTCATAAATTAAGATTTAAAAAATTAGCTTTGCTTGCCACATGTATAATCGAAACATACAGTGAAAAGTGTCTTTTCTATCAAATCAAATCAGCGAAGATTGTGCTGGGCCACCATGCCCCCAGTGCCAACATAGCAGGCCCACAACTTACTAACCGTAACCTGTACGTCTTTGGATTGTGGGAGGAAACCAGAGCACCCGGAGGAAACTCGCACCGTCATGAGAGGATGTACAAACTCCTCTCAGACAGTAGCAGGAATTGATCCCCAACCTTACAGCTGGCTCTGTAATAGCATTACACTAACCACCATGAAAAATAAGGGTGAAGAATTTTGAGTCCTCTTACTCATGCAGGGCACCTTGGTCAGAATGAACTAGTTTGACCAAAGGTCCCGTCTCTGTGCTGTATAACACTATGACTCTATGCCCCTACCAAGACTTTTGGATCAAATTTAATCCTTCCAGAACTCTCAACCCCATCAATTCAACATTCAAAAAGCTATTCTAAAAATACATTTCACCAGATAGAGGAATAGACTTTGAAGTGGCATGTATCTGATATGCATTCCCTTTCTCTTTCCATGTTCCTTCTGAATAATAAGTTTGTCATTCCACAAGCTCTCCCTGCTCTGCTAATATCTTTATTTTTCACACTTATCATTGATGAATACAAAAAAGTGACTAGAATGAAGAAAAAAGGCTGGAGTTTTTTTTTAGGATAACAGTTGAAAGAATTGACAAGTCAAGGATAAAGGATAATTCCAATATAAGTCGTTGAGTTAAATATGAACAAAAATAACCATTGGAAATCTAACTGTTTGATTCAAACTAATATTTTAACTGGGGCAGTATTACAAATAATCCTACTTTATGATCAATTGTATTTGATGCAAATTGGCCCCCGATTTTCACAATGTTGCCCTGGCAAATATAGCAAAGTATAGCAAAACAATTTGTGATTATGTCCTGTAAAAAATATGCAATGGTCCATGTTCTAAGTATAAACACAGCTGAAATGCAGTTTAGTTTCGGCGTTGATATGCTCCATGTGTCTGGCTCGACAGAAGACATTTGCAGCATCAAGTTCATTAGTCAAATTTCATGGCGTGGGAAAATTCTTCACTGTGCTGATCAGGTAAAATGAAATGTCAACATATAAACAACTATTATGGATGTTATTTAGAAATTCAATTTGTTTGACTCTAGAGTTTACTTCTCTATGGAGTTCATTTAGGACTTCAATAGGTTGCTTAATTGAATAACCATTCCCATCACTCCTAACTTGTATACTGAGTAATCATTTGGAAAGTTCCATTATAATATGCTAAATTATATTTTTTTTCTGATATATATTCAAGTGATGTTTTTAAGGCTAATATAGCACTGAAATAGAGATAGCATATGAAACTTAATATAACCTCACTGTAAAGTTTTTTCCCATTTCTGCTGGTTTCAAACTTATTATATGGAAAGTTATTTATAAAGATAGGTTATTAAAGAGAATAATGTGTTCACAAAGCTGGAGAAAGAGAGTGCTGTCTAATAGTGTGAGAAACTAAGTAGAATAGTTATTGCACAATAGGAAATCATTCAGCCAACTTTTTGATGTTCATTCTTTGTAGAGTAATCTAGTCAGTCAGACTTTTATCACCTTTCAGCAGAGCCCTCAAAATTATTTTCCTTGATGTGCCAAGCCACATATTTGTTCAAACATCTGATTGGCTCCATAACTTTTATAGGCAGTAAGTACCAATCATATGCACTCTCTGTCTAACCAGTTTGCATCCAAGTCTATTTAATTCTTATGATCAGTTTAAATCTGAATCCACTGGTTCGTAAATCATCTGCAAATAAGAGTAGCTTCTTTCTCTTTGTCCTACCTGAGCCCATCACGTTTTGTCCACCTCCATCAAAGTTCATCTCAAGTTGCCCCCTCAACAGAGAATAACTCTGACTTTTCTAGTTCAACCTCGGGACTGATAGTACTCATTCCTAGAGCCATTTTATGACTTTCGCATGGTTCCTGAATGTGATCAAAATCCATTTTGGCCTAACCAATGTTTTATAAAGATCCAACACAACCTCCTGGTTTCCACATAAAAAGTTATTTTCTTTGTGAAATGCTCCACCAATATGCTTTGCCACTTCCAATGATTTATGCACATGACCTCCTTGTTCTCCTTGTTCCTGAGCACTACGTAAAACTACTCAGCTCTAAGAGCCATCCAACCTAATCACCCCTTATGGTAACTAATCTATTGCCTGCCAAGTGCGGCTCTTCCAGTGCACATAGGAGTACTTCTTAAATGTGGTGAGAGTTTCTACCTCAGCCATTCTTTCAGCTATGCAGCTCCAGACACCTAGCACTTTTTGGGTGAATAAAAATTACTTGTCTCCCCTTTGATCTGACTGCTTTAGATCTTTACCCACTACCAAGTAAAAGAACATTCTTCTTCTTTACTCTTTTAAGCACCTTCATCATTAAAGTGCATAGAATCAAAAAGTAATACAGGAAGGAGACAGGCCCTTCAGCTCATCTGGTCCATGGCAACTACAGCATCCCCCCAGCCAGTCATAGATGGCCTTGTCCCCAAGTTCTTTCCCTCCATATACCTAACCAAATGCCTCTTAAATATTGCAATTGTACCCTCTTCCTCATTTCAAGTACACCCTACCGTCAGAGCAAAGAAGTTAGCTCTCTGGTCTTCTAAACCTCTCCCCTCTTATTTTGCCATTTGTGCCCTCTAGTTTTGGACTCCTCAACCCTCAGAAAAGACTATGATCATCTACTTTATCCCTCTTGATTTTATAAACATCTATGAGGCTCATTCCTCATTCTCCGGCATTCAGGGGATATCCAGTGGGGTCGACCTCTCCCTGTGTCTCAGGCACTCAAGTCCAGTCTGCATCCTCAAATCTTACGCACCCTCTCAAGCTTGACAATATCATTCTAATAAAAGTGTGACCTAAACTGGACATAATATTCCAACTTCAGGCTCACCGGTGACTTGTAGAACTGCAACATAATGTCCTTACTTTTAAACTCAGTGCCCTGATTGATAAAGGCCAGCATGCTGAACGCCTTTGTCACCACCCTGTGTACTTAAGTAGCCACTTTCACTAGTACTCATGGTTTCCTGCCTGGCCTGCACAGGCAGGCACATCCCTGTTTCCACCCAGCTAATAGGAGTCACTTGCCACTTGGTTCCAACTCATCACCTGCAGCCTATTTAAACCCAGCTCTCATCCACAGTCCTTGTTCATTAATGCAAACTAGCCAGCCTCAACCATGTTGTGTTAGGTATTTGTTCTCTCTTGTTTTCTGGCCCCTTGTGACTTGTTAATTAGATCTTTATCAGTAAAATGTTGTTTACTGCTAAATTGTCTCCACTGCTCTGCATTTGAGTCAAGCATTCTCTACAATTCCTGACAAGATGAGTGAACCAGTGATTGACCACACAGAGTACCTTGTCTAAAGGAAGTTGTCCATTGACAGGAGCGCACAATCCCATAGCAACAGGAAACCATTGACCATCTGCTCCCCACTCACAACCAACTCTCCGTCTAGATACAGCAACCCCATGCCAGTCAACCTCCTCTCTCAGAGCCCTAGATTCCAGTGCCCAAACGTTTTAATGGATCCCAAGCCCAATGCCACAACTTCTATTTGCAGTGCATCTTACAATTCGAGCTCCAGCCAGCTCTGTACGTTACAGACTGAGCCAAAATTGCCTTTGCTATTTCCCTCTTGACTGGGTGAGCTCTGACCTGGGCCGTCACTAACAAACAATAACACAACCATTCGCAATAAATATGAAGATTTTAACCACTGAGTTGCATTGGGTTTTCAACCATCCGAGCAGTGGATGGGAACCCATGGACCCAGAGAAAGTGGGTGCTGTCGTTGAATGGCCCCAACCACTCTCCCTCAAACAGCTACAGTGCTGTTTGGGGTTCTCCAACTTCTATCACCATTTCCTCAGGAACTGCAGCCAAGTCACTTCTCCTCTCAACCTCTTTACCAAATCATCTACCTCATGGTCTGCTGCCATGGACCATGCTTTTGAACAATTTAAGAGACTCTTCGCCACCACTCCCCCAACTGAATCCCTCCAGACCTTTTGTGGTAGAGGTGGGCACATCTGACGTGGGCATCTTCTCTCCGTGAGGACTGGATGAAAAGACACACCACTGTGCCTTCTTCTCATGGAAGTTGAACTCTACACAGCACCATTATGGAGTAGGAGACAGGGTGCTACTTGCCAATAAATGGGCCTTGGAGGAGTGGAGACATTAGCTAATGGGAAGCACTGACCCCTTCCTGAACTGGATGGATGACTAGAACCTCATATCCATACAACAGACCCACCAAATTAGGCTTGGTAGGCCCTCTTCTTTGAGTAATTCAACTTCACAATCTCCTGCCAACCCAGCTCAAAGAATACTGAGGCGAACACCCTGTCTGGAGAGTTTCATCCAGCTGAAATGGAGATCAACCCTCAGCCTATCATCCTATCCTCTGAGATTCTAGCCCTAATCATCTTAGACCTTGAGAATCAGATCTGGCAGGCCCTACAACACAAGACTGCTCTGGCTAACACACCTGACAAACCCATGCATGTGCTGGTGGGCGTGCATTCTGAAGCACTCCAGCGGGCCCACCCCAGCCATTCAGGCACATGGTGGACCCTGAATTTTCTGTGACGTCAGTTCTGGCGGCCTACAATGATCACAAATCTACATCAGTTTGTGCTGCCTGCCCGCAATGTCTCCACACTAATTCCTCCAACTAGCAGCTGTCTAGGCTACTGTGGTCCCAGCTGATTCCTCGATGACTGGTCCCACATCGCCATAGATTTCATCACAGTTTTGCCACTGCACTCATGACAGTGGTGGACCTGTTCTCCAAGGCGACTCACTTGTCTGCTCTCCCTAAGTTTCTGTCAGCCACTGGAACGGCGGAACTGGTTCTCCAAAATGTAGTTCGCCTGCATGACTTCCTCCAGGACATTCTGTTGGATGGGAGCCCACAAATTATCTCCTACTTCTCACAAGAATTCTGCACCTCAGTGAACTTGTCCTCTGGCTGTCACCCGCAGGCCGACCGACAGTCAGAATTAGTGGAGAAGTTTCTGTGATGCTTAGCTACCTCTAACCCTTCCACATGGAAGAAATATCTGCTCTGGGCCAAACTGCCCTGCAATTTACATACCTCCTCTGCCACAGGTACATTACCCTTTGAAGTGCTTCATGGCTACCAACCCACAGTGGTTCCCACGGAGGAGTAATGGTCTGTTAGGACCCTGGTTCGCTGATGCCGTAATGTTTAGAAGAGGGCACAGAAAACTATCCTTGCTGCCAACCATGCCTACTACTGCCAGGCTAACCGTCATCAGTGCCCAGCCAGACCACTCTGGACTAGGGATCGTGTCCAGCTGTCTATCCAAGATCTACCCCTACACACTGACTCACACAAGCTCTCACCTTGGTTCATTGGCCCCTTCAAGATTACCCATTGCATCAACCCAGTCAGTTAGCATCTCCAGCTACCACCATCCCTCAGGATCACATCTGCCTTCCACATGTCCTGCCTCAAGCCCGTTTTCCATGGATCACTCAACCCAGCTGAGCCTGCAGCTCCAGAACAAAGCATGGTGGAAGGTCGTCTAGTACACACGGATCGCCGGTTGATGGATTCAGTGAGGTGTGCAGTACCTGGTCAACTGGGAAGGGTATGGTATCATTTTAAATCTATCACTTGTCAAAGAGCTCCATCAGACCCAAACAGATCACCCGGGCAGTCGGGTGCCAACTGTAGGAGGGTGTGTGTCCTGTCAGGCTTGCACAGGCAGGCACCTCCCCGTCTCCACCCGCCACTCATTTTCAACTCACCACCTGCGGCCCATTTAAACCCAGCTCTCATCCACAGTCCTTGTCACACCTGACAGAACAGGCTGGCAATGCTAATTCTCCCATTTACCTTGCCCCTTTGCCTGGTTAGTCACTCCTTCTCATTCTGGCCCTGGTCTAGTTTTCCCAGTAGTTCACTCACTTTGGCCTCCCTTTCTGTGGGTCTTGGGAGTTCGCCATTTACACACCCCAACAGTAAATCAATCGCTAGCTTAGCCAATCAAAACAATCCCTTCAGTTAATGTGCTTTACTGGCTTATGACTCATAAAAATAAGGATTCCAAACAGTTTCGGTTATTTTCACTCACACCACTACATCAGATTGTAGACAGCAGGACAGCCCCAAGGGACAGTTTGGGGGATCCTAAAATAATGCCTGAGTCAGTGGGAGCAGAGGCACTATACCCTACACAGGCAACATCAATGGTGGGGATGTATTATTCTTTTATATTCATCTGAGCATGGGGACACTGATCTATGGGTTTAACTAAGGCAATTGTTGTGGAATAAAACTGTAAGATGTTAGAAACCCTGTTTAAAATATTCCAATTCTGCATCTGAAATAATGATTACCAACCCCACCCCCAGACCAACAGTAGAATTTCCTGGTCCTTCTTGGCCAGGTGGAGGCAGATTTAAACCCTCAGTCTGGCTTTGCTAGAGAGGTGTGGAGGTTGTATTCGATGGCTGATGGATAGTTATATTGGAAAGTTAAAGACAAAGTGTGTTATAGAGAAAGCCTCTGTATATTCGTAAATTTTTGAACATGCATTTTTTTTTCATTTGTCTACTTGTAAACATTTTCTTCACAACTTTTGGGCAGCTTTTGCACTTTTTCCACCTGGCGCTAAATAAATCCCCTTGCACTAACTTGCTGTTGTGCCTTACCATCTGTTTTTTTCAAATGGTGACCCTCGTTGGGCACGCTTATCCACCCCTGATAGTGGGTTGAGACATTCACTTATGTGAACCAGCCAACCTCAACCAATTGCTCAAGCCTTCAATTACCTTGCTGACTGGTCATGTTAACTATCTGTTCTCCTTTGTCATGTGGCCCCTCGAGACATGTTATTTTGCATTTTAGTAGTAAAATATCATTTACTGATAATTGTCTCTGCTACTCTGCATTTGGGTCAAGTGTCCACTACGTTTCCTGACAATCTCTCTGTTCCACAATATACATCTGTGCCACACCTTTCACATATAAATCCTGCCCTAGTCTGACTGACCAAAACACACCACTTCACACTTAGATATGGGTGAAATGGAAAACCATTCCTCAGACCATCACCCCAACTGATCAAGATCTCTTTACAATTTATTGTAAGCTGCTTCACTATCAACAAAACTCCCTCATCAGCAAGCTTGCTATTCATCCCATGCATATTCGGATCCAAATCATTCACATAAATATTGAATAACAGAGGCCCCAACACTATCAGCTGGGGCACCCCAATGCTCGCAGGCCTTCTGCTATCTATCATTGAGCTAATTCTGAATGCACCTCACTAGCTCCCACTGAATCCCGTGCAACCTAACCAGATCAGCTTGCCATGTGGGACCTTGTCAAAGTTCCATTCTGAGAACATCCATTGCCTTACCTTCATGAGTCCCCTTGGTTATCTCTTTGAAAAACTCCAAAAAATATCTGCACAAAAAAAAAATTATGCTGACTATTCATGATCAACCCTTGACTAGCCAAGTGATGGTAGATCTTGTCCCTCAGAATTCCCTCCAGTAACTTTCCTCGCCAGCCTGTAACTCTCTATCCTGTCTTTGTTACACTTCTTCAATAATAGAACAACATTAACCACCCTCCAATCTTCAGGAACTTCACCAGCAAAAATCTCTACAAGGGTCTTTGTGATTTCTTCCCCTGCTTCCTGTAAGGTCAGGGGATGCACTTGGTCAGGCCCGAGGGATATGCTCAGTTTAATGTGCTTTACACTACCTCCTTCTTTATAACAGGTATATGATCCAAACTGTCATTACTTATTCCCCTAATTTCTTTGGCATTTATGATATTCTCCTCAGTAAGCACCAAGGAGAAAGGCCTACCGAGATGACCATCCCATCCTTATTTGTAAGTTCTACCCAAATGGCCTTATTAAATGATCCCTCGTGAATATACTTTCTAAACACTGCTGTAATGTTCTCCGTTATCAGAAAGGCAACAACCCCTCCATTCTTGCCTGTTCCTGTCAAGCCTAGTACACTGGTATCCTGGCACACTGAGCTGCCTGTTTAGCCCTTCTCCCAGCCATGCTTACATTATGGCCACAATATCCCAGTCCCTAGGGGCAATCTATGCCCTCAGTTTGTCCACCTTGCCTGTTACATTATGTGCATTGAAATGGATGCAATTTAAGTCGGTGGTCCTATCTGCCCCCTTTCTGTAAACATGTTATCCTTATTGCTAGCTTTGCACTCATGTTCTGTGCTGTGTGTCTCTGCATGTAATATGTGATCTTTCCGACTTTGCACTTGAGTACCAATGCCCCTCACCACCCCACCGCCACCGCCACCGCCACCAACCCTCCCTAGTGCTAAAAGCAAAGTTTGAATTTCCCTGCAAGGGATTTGGTCCAATTCCCTCGGCCTCCTGTATCCCAAAGGAAAAAACTACAGACCATCCGATCTTTCCTCATAGCTATAGTCTGTTTACCAGTCCTGGCAACATCCATATACATCTCCTTTGCACCTTTGTCAGCACAATCACATTACCTGTAATGTAGTGACCAGAACAATGCATTGACTCAAGCTGTAATCTAACTCTTATTGTAAGTAAATGCCATTCTGGCTCTTACATTCTATGTCTCTGTAAATATAACAAAGCACCCACATGTTTTGTTTTTAATTTCCTTAACATCGTGTCATTACTGTTAAGGATCGGTGGACATACACTCCAAGGTCTATCTGTTCCCCACAGTATTCTTCTATTTATTGTGTGTTGCTTCTGCAAATACATTACTTCATATTTCTCTGGTTTAAATTCCTTTTGCCATTTTTTCAGCCCAAATCAGCATCCATCTCTCTAAAACTATTGACCACGACCTTTTTTGTTGTTTCTCTTATGTTTAAGATTAATATAATTGTACATAGATCAAGAGTCCAGCCTCCAAACCTTTAGGGACCCCACATAAGCCTTCCCATCACAAAAAAAAACCTGCCAGTAGGTGTTTCCTATCAACCTTGAGCCCAAAGATTTCACTCGTGCATCTCAAGGACCATATAACCATTTAACATATAACCATACAACAATTACAGCACGGAACCAGACCATCTCGGCCCTTCTAGTCCGTGCCGAAAGCTTACTCTCACCTAGCCCCACCGACCTGCACTCAGCCCATAACCCTCCATTCCTTTCCTGTCCATATAGCTATCCAATTTTACTTTAAATGACATTTACATTTTAACTAGCCTGCCACCTGACACTTTGTCTAAAGTCTTGCTCCATGTAGATCACACAATATGCATTGTCCCCAATTTAAGCCTGAAAGTAATCAATCAAGTTAGCCGCACATGACTTTTACTTAACTTCAGTTTGACACTCACTCACTAATCTGCGTCTTTACAAGTGGCAGCGTAGACTCGCAGACTTAATGGGCTGATACCTTCTCATATGGCTTATATCTTAGGCTCTAAATGGAAGTTTGTTCTATCCTTCCAAATTGATTCCAATAACATGCCTGTGGTCAAAGATCAAATGGCTTACTTTTATGCAGTCAATGCTTTCCTCCCTTTTTGAACCATGGTATAATATTATCCACCTATCTTCCCTCATCATACTAGTAGTTGGGATGGATTGTGGTTCAAAAGCCTCTATATTGTCCTTCTTTGATTCTTTTAACAATCTTGAATATATTTCATCCCAGACTTGCAATTTATACATTTTAAATTACTAAACCCTTTAATATTTCCTCTTTTTATTTTACTTGTCCCTTTCAATATTTCCAACACCTTTCTCCTTATTCAGATGTAACTCTGAGTTCTTGTTCTGCTATAGAACTCAAAATTGACTCCGGGAGTGTTCTCTGGGTTGCTGAGCTGAGAGGTCAAAGATAGTTCACAATGAGCTGCAGCTGGTGCATTTAATACACTCCAGTTAATTGATTAAGGTCAATAGACTTTACTAACATCACGTGCATGTCTGAATAGATGCTTCCAAATGATTTTCAGCTGAGTTCTATTTGAAATAGGGATGTAGGGTAGATATAGGACACATAGAATAGTTTAGTTGAAGATTGTGGGGGTAGAGATGTCAGGATGTGTGAAGAAAATGGAAGCAGTGAATAGGAGATGGTACTGGGTGACTGAAGTTGTATAGAGAATGACAAATAATAGGTTTCAGGGAAACAGAAAAATAAGCACTGAATTGAGGTTTGTTGTGGTTTACTGTTAGTGATGAAGACTGTAGACAGGGTTTAGATATAAGAAGGAAGAGTTTCAGGTATTGCTGAGTTTTGAATGTGGACCTGTTTCTGATATCAATCCAATTAGATTAACTAGGAATTGGTGGGGGGGGAGCATTAGGAGGTATTGTGGGTGCAAGACCTCTAAGAGATGGGACACTCTGAGTGGTTTGTAAAGATGATAAGTAATGTGAGAAAGCTTTGGTGTTAAAAGCTGTAGGAAGAAGGAAAATAACACCAAGAAATTATATTGAATGATAATGGCTTTGGGAGTGCCTCTAGATACATTCATGGATCAAGTTAAAAACAATTTAGTCAGGGGAAATGTTGTAGTGTCTTAACATTTAAAAGTGTTTTGTGGTGGAGTAAGAATAGATAGCTAATTGGTGTTGATTAAATTTGATGAAAAAAGTTGCCAGATAGGGTTAATTTAAGTTATATGGTTCAAATCTATATGTTGTCCCCTCAGTGATGTTTTGAGTGCCAGAAGTTTGGTCACGTAGCAGCTATCTGTAACAGATAAAAAGCTGTGTAGTAAATGTGGTGGAGAATATGATTATGGTGATTATGGAGAGGGCATTAGGCCAAACTGTAGCAATTGTAGAGAGGAGCATAGCTCTGCTTAAGCAGGCTGTCCTGTATTTCAGAGAGCTGTGGCTGCATGGTGTATCTGGGTAGAAATGGGCATATCATATGCAGAGTCCCTTCAGAAAGTACAGTGGACTGCCAATGGGACCTATTGATATTCCAAATACACATAGATTTGAGTCAGTGCATGATTTTATAACAAGGGATTTGTTGATAAACTAAAATGTGTTATTTTTGAGGCAGATGTGATAAATTGTACAGCACAAATTAAAAGTAGGGTAGAAAAAAATAAAATTGTATTCAAAGCTGCAGAAAATAGTGCTTTATAAGGAAGGGTAAATACTAAGACTTTTTTTTACAATGGAATGCTAATAGTCAGAGAAAGATAGTTAATTTTTTTCCATTTTTTTCCTTTCCCCTTTTTTTAAACCCTACAATGGGATGGGGTTAGCTAATGATCAGGGGATTTAATGCTTATAGTTCTATGAGCAGTCGTAGTGACACAAATATAAAAGGAAAGCTGGAGCAATCCTTTCTGGAAGAAAAGTATTTGGTGTGCTTGAATGGTGCTCAGTAGGTGGCGGTAATGCACCTTACGTTGGTCTGCCAACCGCCATTAAACATTACTAGAAGAAGAATGTATTTGAAATAATCTAGAGTTTTAAAAATAAACTGTATACATGACCATAGTTTAAAGCTAAAGTTTAAAGGATCAGAAGATTAGGGTCTGCATCACATTTCTAAGTGTGATAAACTGAAGGGGACATTTTCCTGTATGAAAGGATTCATATCAAATTCAGAGAGGAGTTGAGTCTCGCATTTTGTCACAAGCAGAAATCTCCCTGAATGCAGCCATCTGTATGTGGATAAATGTTGATGAGAGCTGAGTGAGGGCAAGGTATCTAGCAGCAGTTTTTTTTTAGTACTTGTAGCAGGGCAATAGTTTGTCCATTTGGACCCACTATCCAGGTTTCTGAGATCTGCAGAGACACACTTCAGAGAAGGGAAGGTTGCCTGTCAAAACAAAGCATCATATGGGTTCCTGAAAGGAGAGAAATGTGGTTGTTGCTATTAATGCAGCAACACTGGCAGATCCCTAAGGCTATCTGCTGCCCTGATTTTGAGATGTGCTTTGAAGATGCATCTTTTACATTTTCTAGCTGCACCTAGTATACCTTTACAATTCAACAAATCATTGGGGCAGAATGCCTCCATGTGTAATTGTAATAGAGCCTTGAAATTGCTTAAGAGGAACTAGTTTATGACTTTGGTGCATTTGAGCACATGGTGGAAGACTCCTTGCATCGTATCGATGCCTAAGCAATGCATTTCTTTACCAATTCTGTTATAAATATCAAAATCGCCAGCCTTGTGCTTGCTGTTTCCTATATGCCATCATCATTTGGATATGAATATAAGAGGTATGCTTAGAAAGTTGTCAGATTGAATAAAGTTCAGTGGGGTTGTTGATAGTGAGGAGGATAGTTGTGAGCTACAAGGAGATATTGATCAGTTTGTAAGGTTGGTAGAGGAACAGCAGAAATTTAATCCTGTTAAGCATGAGATGGTGTATTTTGGGAAGGATCAGAGAAACACAATGAATAGCAGGGCTGTATTGAATACTGAAGTTCAGAGGGAACATGCAGTGCAAATTCAAGGATCCGTGCAAGTGAAAATACAGAGAAGAATGGACACGTGATGATTCCCATTATTAGCTAATTCCCATTCATTACATACAGAATGTGTAAGTAGAGAGGTTATGATATAGCTTTCTAGAATAATGGTAAGACCACATCTGAAATATTGTGCGACCATAGTATGGAATATACATGATTACACTGGAAAGGGCGCAGAGGATGCTGTGTGCAACAGGGTATCTTTATAAGGAGAGATTGGAGAGGGTGCTGTGTGGGTAGAAGGGTGGGTTCGTAAGTCTGCAGATGACATGAAGGTTGGTGGAGTTGTGGATATTCTGGAGGTTAACAGGATGTAGAAGTGGGGCTGAAAATTGGCAGATGGAGATTCATCCAGAAAAATGTGAAGTGATTCACATCAAAAAGTCAAATCTGAAGGTAGAATACAGAGTTAATGACAGGCTTCTGAGCAGTGTGGAGGAACAGAGGGATCTAGGGGTCAATGTTTATAGATCCCTTAAAGTTACTGCGTAAGTTGATAGGGAAGTTAAGAAGGCCTTCATTAGTCACAGAATTGAGTTCAAGAGCTGTGGGGTAATGTTACAGTTCTATAAAACTCTAGTTAGACCATACTTGGAATATTGTGTTCAGTTCAGGTCACCTCATTATAGGATGTGGAAACTGCAGAGAAGATGCTGAGGAGATTTACCAGGATGCTGCCTGGACTAGAGCATGCTTTATAAGGATAGGGTGAGTGAGCTAGGGCCTTTCCTTTCTGCGTGAATGAGCATTGGAAGTGACTTGATAGAGGTGTACAAGATAATCAGAGGCATAGATCCAGTGGACAGTCAGACACTTTTTTTCCAGGGTGAAAATGGCTGATGCAAGGAGACATAATCGTAAGTGGACTGGAGGAAAGAACAGAGGGTATGTCAGAGGTAGGTTTTTTACAGAGTGGTAGGTGCCAGGAACACACTGCCAGAGCTGATGGTAGAGGCAGATAGATTAGGAGCATTTAAGAAGTTCTAAGATAGGCATATGATGGATAGAAAATGGAGGGCTATGTATGAGGAAAGGGTTAGGTTGACCTTAGAGTAGGTTAAAAGGTCAGCTCAACATTGTGTACTGTGCTGAAATGTTCTAAGAGGTCACTGTTCAAAATGAGGAATCAAGCATTCAGGGTTGAAGTGAAGAGAAACTTCATATAGACTCTTAGAGCACCTGAGCACAGGAACAGGCCCTTTGGCCCATCTAGTCCATGCTGAACTAATATTCTGCCTAATCTCATTGACCTGCACCAGGCCCATAGCCCTCCATATCCTTCCCATCTATGTACATATCCAGACTTCTCTTATGTTTAAATCGAACCTGCGTCCACCACTTCTACTGGCAGCTCATTCCACACTCTCACCACCCTCTGAGTGGAAAAAGTTCCCCCTCATGTTCCCTGTAAACATTTCTCCTTTCACCCTTAACCCACGATGTCTAGTTATAGTCTCACCCAACATTTGGAAACAGCCTGCTTGCATTTGCCCTGTCTATACCCCTCATAATTTTGTATATCTCTATAAAAGCTCATCTACACTCTAGGGAACAAAGTCCTAACCTATTCAGCCTCCCCTATAACTCTGGATCGCAAGACCTCACTGGCTCAACAAGATGGTCGAAAACACTGTGGAGGTTCAATTGTTGTGTATGTTTAAGTTGAGATCATTATATTTTTTACGTATTGAGAGATCATCAGATATATGGTTTGAGCTGAGGTAAAAAGCCTTTTCCTGCTTCTACTTCTAATGTTTGTTTTGTTATTATAAAATGAGTTTAGCTGAAGAGACCTATTTGGTTCACAATGCCAGTGTGATTAGTCTCAAGCGATAAGTAGTAATGAATATTTGATGATTTTAATATTAACAGTGTATGACACTCTTACAGTATTCCCAGCTCTGTAGTTGGTTCGGCAAAAGCACATTTGATCTGCATACTCTTTTGCTTTTAAATTCCTGTATGAAAAAAGTTAGTCACAAAATAATTGTAATGTGATTGTTATTGTAAATCTCATTGTCTATACTCTTCCTGTTTTCTCATATCACTATTCAAAATGGGAGTAAAGAGAGTTCCATGTTGCTGTTACTGTTCCATAAAATGGTATGGCTGGGGGAACAGCATAAATTTCACAGTAATCCAAGAAATAAAATGAAATTTTTTGAGTTTAACATCCATTACCAGCATTTTTTGGCAATGTTTCCCATTCTGCTGCAATATTTTAGTTTCCTCAAGTGCTTTTATTCTTGCCTTAGTTAGCTATGTTTTGAAACTTGTAGTGGGTTCACAGACCCTTCAGATTAATGATGAAAATCTGCTTCATGCAATTCCTAAGGTTTAAAATAAATTAAGTTGGTTATGTTAATAATTTACAAATATTCTTTCTTTTCCTGTATTTGAAATTATTAACCCATTTGAACTTAAAGATAAGAGGAATTTTTTTCATTTTAAGCATTAATTTTGTATCATTTATTGATTAATTGCACATGGTACATCCATTGCACATGATATATTGATTGATTGCACATGGTATATCCATTGCACATGATATATTGATTGATTATAAATGATGGATTGTTTGCAGATGGACCATTGACTGTATAAGGCATACTGATTCCATGTGATGTATCTATTGCACGTGGTATGCTGACTCTACTTGGTACAGTGACTGCAATTGTATATTGATGTGCATAGTGTACTGATCACACATGGTACATTGATTGTCTATGGTATGTTGATTGGGACCTGTTGGAAATATGTATGAATTTCGAAAAACAACTGCAAACTAAAGCTGTTAAATTGCCTTCGTGAAAACTCTGCTTGCTCAATACAATTGCATTTGATGATTTCTCCCTACTCTCCCTCTGGATTTAGGAAATAATGATAATAGAAATTATTATTAGTAATAATAATAGACCTATAAAGTGGTACAGAAAGTAGCAATAATGGAAGCTACTCCATATGAAATCAGCTTCTCCTTATTTCTGCTGAAGATTTCTGCCTTCGCTTTCATATTTTTGTATTCCTTCCTAACTCTCTGATCACTCAATTTTACTTCAAGGAGTGAGAGGACTAAAGGAGTGAGTCTTAAAAAAGATAAAAGAAGCAAAATTCCATTGAGACTTTAAAATTTGATCACAAGTTAGTGGAAGTTGTTGATATGACTAGCAATTGGCTTTGAATTAAATGATGCTTCAGAGGTTTGTTAACAGTTAACCACTTTCCAAATATCTGGATTATATGTGGCACCAGATAAATATCCTCCAAGAAGACCACAACCTTATCATGGTTTGAAGGCTTGCATGCCTCAATGACCCAGACACCAATGTCAGCTGGAGTTGGGATTTTGTGCTTTAACTCTTGGTAGGGTCACCCTTGCCACAAAGGTCAAATGTCAGAAGCTACACTAAGAGTGGTCCACCGGTCCTCCAGGTTCGGCAACTCAACTCAGGGAACAACCCTGACTGGTAAAACAGAGGTGTAACGGAAACAGCAAATGAAGAATCCTTCTACAACTGAGTGCTACGGTATTCCTGAGTCTCACAGAGGACTTGCATGACTGACAGTGTTGAAAACCAGGGGAAGCTACTGACATGATGAAGGAAGCCCTGAACACTGCCTGAGGTGGAGGACCTTCATTGGTACCCTAAACACCAGCGGCGTAACAGGTAGTAAGTAAGATAAAAATTACAAACATTCTTCCTTCAAAAGCATAAGTGAACCATGTGGATATTTACAGCAATCCAACAATTTCATTATCAAACAGAAGCATTCTATTTTAACACCAGATTATTTAATTAGATGAATTTATGTATCCTTGGTGCTATGATGGATTCTGCTGTTCAAGCAATGGATCTTTAGTTCAGTTCTCTGGATTACCAGTCAAACAACTTAACTATTGAGCTACCAGGAGGGAGACCAGAAGGACAGTTGATAATACACCAGGAAAGGCAGGAGTACTGAATGTGCACAAGGTAATTATCCAGCAGCATTTATCTGGCTGTTGATGTGACTTCAGTCATGATAAAGTTGATCATGCAGGTTGGATTATGACTCATACTAATCCCTCACTGTAATCTATACTGAAGGGGCCTTCTGCTCAATAGCAAAATATCTTCAAAGTTTGAGAACCAGCATTGTTTGTATAGTATTGTTCATACCAAAACTGCCACAGTTCTCCCATGAAAGTACATGCAAAAGCAAATACAAATAACCAGGTGATTATAGCCAAAATCTTTGGGCAACATGGAGCTGAGATTCTTAGTTTAAAAATCATATTTCTTTGCAGTGAACAATGAAACTAATGAACATGACTTAGTATTCAATGGCAGACTGTTATTTTTAATGTTTCTTTGCACTCAGTTACCCACTTACAAAATCATGGGAATATGCAGTTTTGAAAGAATATCCAGATGATGGTTTGTAGCATCACATCATTAATTCTGGAGAAGAACTGGCAGTTTCCTTGAGTTAACTAAAATAATGGCTTCACTCCCTGTCTACTGAAGCAATGCTCTATTTTCAGAAAAGAATATGGATTTCTCAGAATGTGGTTTCGTTAGCAGATCATTAATTTCAGGGAAAGTCATACATCTCCATCATTTTATCTGCGTTGTTATTCCGTTAGTCCCAAATATTTATTAACTAGACAAAGTATTTATGTCCACTTTCCAGATCAAGTATGTTGTTCAGATTAGTAGTAGCAAATACCTTCAATAATATGTGTTAACACAGGGAATAATGCAGGTCGAAGGGCTCAGTACATTTGTTATTGGATTGTTTGAACTGATGGGACAGCTGAGTGGAAACAATATTATACTCAAAATGCAGAACAATAACTAATGTGAAAATGGTCTGACTGGGGAAAATTCAACTGTGATTAGAAATGATTTTGTACAGTGCCATGATTCTCATTCATCAAGATAACATGTCTCTGCTGCATCATGCAAGAGTGTACTAAATCAAGTTAACCCAGTAGCTCTTGGTCATGTCATTATTGTGTTAAAACAGCCAGGAATATGAAAGCATTAAAATTATAAATAATTGTTGCTTCTGCACTATTTTGAGATGAAACTCAAAGCAAATAGCAGCCACCAATTAGACAATCAGCCTTTTCCTCATTACTCAATATTTAATTCCCTTTTCTCATCTTCCAAGGGACTTTAGCCACCCTTTTTCATATTATATAATTATTAAAACTTCTACCATTTCTTTATTTTGTACTAGTTTATTTTTGTAATCTAGCTTCCCTTTCTTTGGTGTTTAATGGGTCTTTATTGCTTTTTAAAGTTTTCTCAATCTTCCCATTTTCCAATACTTTTTGGCATCTTTGTATACATGAGTTTGTAGTTTGATGCCTTAATGTATTTCCTTCATTATCCAAGACTAGCTCTCCCCACCCTTACCGTCTTTTCTTTTAACTGGAATATACTTTTGATGAGCATCATGAAAAATTTATTTTTAAAGTTTTCCTCTGTTCTACCATGTGGCTTGTGTTCCCAGCCAGCTCTATCTGAAATTTAATTTCTACATATAAGATTTGGCCCATAGAAATTACTCCCAAACAGTTCACAATTTTAAAAACTTTTAACTTAACATCCACAACTGTATGGTTTACTTTGTGGGAATTATTATGCGCTATTAATAATCATTTATGCGTGGGATGTGCTCTGTTGCCAGATCGTCATATCAGACAAGATGGCTCCCATTCAAGGAACATTTGTTATGGTATTCTTGTGGTTTCAGATAAATGGATTATTGGAGACAATGCTGGTTTACAAAGCTGAAGAAACCATTTTTAAATGATTGCTTCATTGTCATCATAATATTGATACATAAGTATTTATGTGTCTGGCTGAACAAAGCTGCAGTCAACCTTGTTGGAGCTATCTAGCTTACAGCTCCATGCACTTTTACCACGAGCACGTTCACCCTCTGCTCATCAATTGGATACATAACTCCATGGAATTATGGAGTGAAACTTCACTCTTAAAATCAGATGACTTAAGAGTCAGGTAAAGTTAAAATTTTAAAAGCCCAAACGATCCACTTTTATGTTTAATATCGACCGAAAGAGGAACAAGTAGTCAGCTTTTCCTGGTTCCAGATATGTATTTATCTACATATTATAATGTGAATGGCAGTCAGATTTGTCTTTCTGTGTACTTGTGTTGTTAAATTTACCAAACTCAAAACTTGATAGGTTAGCAATTAAAGTTTTGGGATAATTTTATGAAATACGATCCATCTTTTGTTGGCCGACACCTGGAAATCCACATTTTCTAGAGCAGAACAGCACCAGTTTAATAAGTATTGCTGTATGGGCAATAGCAACTTAATAAAACTATTCCAATTTTGATTTGAAAGCAGAAGTGAAAGTAAATTAGAATACTTTCTGATACTGTCATACAGGGGAACATGGTAAATTTTACTTATTTCTGCTTAATTTTCCTCCCAGTATGTGTACCAATGCAGTTTGTTTACTTTCACCTCTGCCTGAAGGTTAACAATTCTTCTCTCTCCACAGGTAATGCTTGACCAGCAGAGTACTTCCCAACACTTTGTCTTGATTTCAGATTTACAGAATCCATCGTATTTTATTTTTGTATCAATACTGTTTCATCATTTTGCTAATTTAATTACAAGCTAATGTAACAGAATACATAAACCAATCAAACAAAAGAGGACAATTCAGAAATACAGACAAAGTAACCAGATGAAGACAGAAAGATTATTGGATCTTTACAGAAAATTCTACAGCACTGAAATGAAACTAGCTCTTCCCAATTATGGACCTAGACATTAAGTTGGCAGAATGTCTGCAGTTAATCTCCTCCCAATGAAAATTAAATTGATTTAAATCTGTCAAAAGAAAGAAGGATCTAAAAACAATAAGTAATTTTCATGGAAAACATGGCCTTTAATTACACCTATATTTGGAAAATATATTTATAGAACAGAACTTATACTTGAGAGAAACTTAGATAGCTACATGAATGGGAGGGATATAGAGGGCTTTTGTCTGGTTGATGAGACTAGGCAGATTAATAGTTCAGCATAGACCAAGTGGTCCAAAGGGCCTATTTCTGTGTTGTAGTGTTCTATCATTCTATGACTGTTACTAGGTTGTAGAGGAATTTTGATTTCCTCAGTTCTCCCTGTAACCAATTGGAACTTTGTTTAAGTGATCAAAATACATTACTGACCCTATTAAATCTGACCCAATATTGTTTTTATATTGAAATGCAGATGCTGCAATCATGTAAGATCAAGTCTATGAATCAGCCCTGTTATTTTCTTAATTGCTGCAAGTCTAACTCTGCATGACCTGTTGGATTTCCTCACTCCGGCTCCAGCAAAACCCTTGTTGCTTAATAGAATTTGAAAACTGAAATAAAATGCTTGTCATTAGATACCTTGAATCTTGAGGCGCTGTCTGTAGGTATATTGTTGTAAAATAATTCAGAAAATTGAGCAAAAATGTTATTACTAATAATGTCTTGCAGCCATGCACAATTTGTGTGGTAAAATGGCCACTGTTCAATTCACATTTAAAAGTCGAAGTTGATCTTCAACAGTTTTATTGGAGTCCTGCTGCAAGGTGAGTCAGGCCTTAAATAAGTTTCCCCATAGTTGCCCCAGTATAGCAGCATGGGGGTGGGGGGGGGGCAGTGGGCAGGGCCACCAAACATTCTGCTCTCCAAAGTCTGTGGGGTGATTCAGAACGATGAACTGGCACAATCAAATTCCATAATACATAGTCACTGCAAATGATGAACCAGTCAAGGGACTGTGAGCCTTGCTCTGTGCCCACATACTCCAGCCCAGGAATTCTCTGTACCCCATGCTCCAGCCCAGGAAACCCACCCCACCCCACGTACACACTCCCAATCCTGGAAACCTCTGTATCCATACCCTCATCCCAAGGAAACCATGCTCCCCTCACCCCCAACCCCAAAAAGCCCAGTTTCGAGGCAAAAGTGTTTCCACCAGAGTTAATCCAAACTCCTGAATGTTGTTTGATTTTCAGTCCAGTATCGATTAGACCAAGTTTCATTACTCAATCCTGGCTGCTGTTACTGTTCCAATACTCTTTCATGCTTGTTTGATAGGCGTAGAACCAAATGGACTGTACCTTTCAAGTTCTGCTGCATAGCTGATATCCTTTGATGCAAGCATTATGGTGTTGCCTGCCAGAAAATCAGATAAAGCCGGGGTTACAACCTTGTTTGAAAAGCTGATAAAGACAAGACTGCTGTGCTGTTGAAGATTAAATTAACCCAGACTACAGCAATTTTATGCACATTTCTGGATGTCTTACTATTGATGAGAAAATTCACTTCCTCTGTTCTCAAGTTCAAAGTAAATTAATTGTACAGATATGTTACTACATACTACCTTGATATTTATTTTCTTGCAAGTATTTTTAAGAAAAAAAATGCAATAGTATTTTTGTAAATTCAAACAGACGCATTGACAAACATCAATTTTGCAGAGAAGACAACGAGCAAATAAAAACAAATAATACTGAGCAGTCTTTTTAAAATATTACATAGAATAGTACAGTACAGTACAGACCCTTCGGCCCACAATGTTGTGCTGACCCTAACACGCAACAGGATTTTTGTTTCCCCAATGTAAATGATTAAATATCTTTAAAGATAAACTTTGTCACATGCACATCGAAACATTCAAGCATGCCGTGAAACGTTTTGTTTGCATCGTCGTCCAACACGGTGTGCTGGGGGAGGCCTGCAAGTATTGCCATGTTTCTCGTGCCAACATAGCATGCCCACAACTTACTAACCCTGAACCGTATGTCTTTGGAATATTGCAGGAAACCCGAGCACTCTGAGGAAACCCATGTAGTCACCAGTGGGGGTGGGGGGGGGGGTGGAGATGTAGAATCTCCTTACAGACCTGCTATATTGGACACTCACCTCAATGTTTCCCAACAGAACTGCTCTACAACAGATACCACAGCATATGTTGTGCACCTGGCCCTGACACACCTAGGAAATAAGAACACTCACTATATGTCAGGATGCTGTTTCTGGATTGCAGTTCGGCATTCAGCACTGTTGTCCCACAGACTTTGGTAAACAAATCCTGCTCCTTGGTTGAAATACACCACTGTGCCACCAGGCGTTGGACTTCCTAATAAACAGAGCTAGATAGTCAGGATGCACAACCGCTCCTCCCTCCCCATCATTTTCAACATGGGTGTCCTCCCACCCTGCCAGAGCTGTGTGCTCAGCCCACTGCTGTACACTCTGCTCACACAAGACAACAATCACAGTCATGTTTGCCAATGACAGGTCAGTGCTGGGGCTCATCACCAGCAGTGTTGAGATAGCCTAGGGAGAAGAGGTGGAAGAGCTTGAGGCCTGGTGCTAGGCAAATAACCTCTTCCCCAATGTCATCAAGTCAAAAGATCTAGTTATCGACTTCAGGAGAACTTATTCACTCACATCCCTCTTGACATCAGTGTCATAGCGGGGGAAACTATAAACAGTTTCAAACTCCTGAGAGTGCACAGCACACACAACTGCTCATAATCCCACGACATAGCCTACTCAGTCAAGAAGGCTCACCAATGTCTCTGCTTCCTGAGGAGGCTGAAGAGAGCTGGCCTTTGCATATCCATAGTCACATCATTCTACAGATGTACAGTAGAGAGCATCCTGACAAGCTGCATCACTGGTTGGTGTGTAAACTGCACTGTGATAGACAGGAAGGCTCTACAATGGGTAGTCAAAACTAACCAATGCATCACCAACACCAGCCTACCTGCAATCAAGGACATATACACAGAAAAGTGCCAGTAAAGATCCAGTGACATCATGAAGGATCCCACCCAGCCTGCTCGTAGACTGTTTGAAACACTCTGAGCAGGGAGGAGACAGCATAGCAATTATGGCAGGAGCACCAGACTCAAAAACAGTTACTTTCCCCGAGCAGTAAGCCTGATCGATACCTCCACCCACTAACTCCACCACTACTTTATTATTTCCTGTCAGTCACCTTGTGTGTAGACGAGAATCACTTAATTTTCTTTAGACCATAAGACATAGGAGCAGAATTAGGCCATTTGGCCCATCAAGTCTGCTCTCCTATTCAATCATGACTGATCATTTTTTGCCTTCTTTAAGCCCATTCCCCGGCCTTCTCCCTGTAACCTTTGGTGCTGTGCCCAATCAGGAACCTATCAAGTTCTACCTTAACTACACCCAACGACCTGGCCTGAACAGCTGCCTGTGGTAACAAATTCCACAACTTCATCACCCTCTGGCTAAAGAAATTTCTCAGCATTTCTGTTATAAATGGATGCCCCTCTATCCTGAGGCTATCTCCCACCATGGGAAACGTCCTTTCCCATCTACTCTGTCTAGATCTTTCAACATTCGAAAAGTTTGATGAGATTCCCCCTCCTCCATCTTTCTAGGTTCCAGTGAGTACAGACCCAGAGCTATCAAACGTTCCTTGTATGATAACCCTTTCATTTCCAGAATCACGCTTGTGAACCTCCCTGAACCCTCTCCAATGCCAGCAAATTGTTGTTAGATGAGGAGCCCAAAACTGTTCACAATACTCAAGGTGAGGCCTCACCAGTGCCTTTTAAAGCCTCAGCATCACATCCCTGTTCTTGTATCTAGACATATTGAAATGAATGCCAACATTGCATTTGCCTTCCTTACCACCGACTCTACCTGCAAGTTAACCTTCAGGGAATTCTGCACAAGGACTCCCAAGTCCCTTTGCATCTCAGATTTTTGGATTTTCTTCCTGTTAGTAAATAGTCCGCACATTTATTCCTATTTCCAAAGTGCATGACCATGCATTTTCCAATATTGTATTTCCTTCGCCATTTTCTTTCCCATTCTCCTAATCTGTCTGAATCCTTCTAGAACCAAATTGTTTCCTCAACACTACCTGCCCCTCCACCAATCTTTGTATCATCTGCATGCTTGGCAACAAAGCCATCTATTCCATTATCTAAATCATTGATATTCAGCATAATCACTGTGTGTATATAGGCTATCTTACATGTTTATATTTATTGTGTTTTTATTATCATTGGGTTCTTTATCTTTTGTGACTTTTTTGTGCTACCTCAGATCCAGACTAACTATTAGTTTGTTCTCCTTTACCCTTGTGTACAGGAAATGACATTAACCAATTTTGAATCTTGAATCCCGATCTTCCGATTGATCACAAGCGATGTAAAGCATTACACTACTCTGTATGATCCGTGCTGCACCAAAGTCCCCAAGCTCTGACAAAATTCCCCAAATGCTGTCACATGTGTGTAATATGTACCTGTAGTCAGATTTTTAACTTCACTTTTCTAAAAACATATACTATTTCTTCACTAAAGAAACACTTTCTCTAGTCCCAAGGAAGGGAGGTTCTATCTACTTTGTCAGCCCACAAAAGCCCGTAGAGAAAACACAGCCATTTCCTGATGTGAGTTTCAACTCAAAGCATTAACAATTCCACCCAATGTCACAAAGCGTTAACAATTCCACCCAACGTCACAAAGCATTAACAATTCCACCCAACGTCACACAGTGTTAATAATTCCACCCCATGTCACAAAGCATTAACAATTCCACCCAACGTCACAAGGCATTAATAATTCCACCCAACATCACACAGCATTAACAATTCCACCCAATGTCACAAAGCGTTAACAATTCCACCAACGTCACAAAGCGTTAACAATTCCACCCAACGTCACAAAGCACTAACAATTCCTCCCAACGTCACACAGCATTAACAATTCCACCTTTCTCCAATATCAATTCTATTTGTGACAGATGTAATACTGAGCTGGCCACTTTAACTCATATGTACTGGTCTTGTATAAAACTAGATAACTTTTGGAGGGATGTTTTTAAAATACTATCAAAAGTTTTGAATCTGGATCTACAACCTAATTTGCTTACGGCAATTTTTGGATTATCCCATCGGAGGCAGGAAATATTCCTGTATCCGCTCAATGTATGATAGCCTATGCGACCTTACTGGCTAGGAAGCCATTTTACTGAAGTGGAAGGATTCTAACCCACCTACGGTCTTTTATTGGCTCTCCTCCATTATGTCCTGTTTAAGTTTAGAGAAAATAAGAAGTCCGACATTTGATACATCCTTTAAATTTGAGCAAATCTGGTGACCTTTTATTCAATGTTATCATTTAATTTGATTTATTACTCTTTCAATTTTTTTTTGTAGTTTTAGATTTGATCAGGAAGTCTTTCTTTCTTTTTTTTTGGTCGTATCCTCAAAATGGACTGCCCAGTCCCTTTTTTTGTTTCTTTTTATCTAGTGTAGTGGATTTTTTTGCTTCATTTAAAACTCAATGTTTTTTCTTTTCTCTTCGTAAACTGTTAAGAGGAGAATTGCTATTTTCATTTTTTATTATATATTTTATACTAGTTTAACAATATCTATGATTTTGACAATATCTATCTTAATCTCGGTGTGTGCTGTTACTGATATACAAACCCCATCTCCAGAAAAGTTGGGATATTTTCCAAAATGCAATAAAAACAAAAAATCTGTGATATGTTAATACACGTGAACCTTTACTTAACTGACAAAAGTACAAAGAAAAGATTTTCAATAGTTTTACTGACCAACTTAATTGTATTTTGTAAACATACACAAATTTAGAATTTGATGGCTGCAACACACTCAACAAAAGTTGGGACAGAGGCATGTTTACCATTGTGTTACATCACCTTTCCTTTTAATAACAGTTTTTAATCATTTTGGAACTGAGGATGCTAATTGTAGTAGATTTGCAATTGGAAATTTTGTCCATTCTTGCTTGATATAAGACTTCAGCTGCTCAACAGTCCGTGGTCTCCATTGTCTGATTCTCCTCTTCATGATGCACCATACATTTTCAATAGGAGATAGATCTGGACTTGCAGCAGGCCAGTCAAGCACATGCACTCTGTGTCTACAAAGCCACGCTGTTGTAGGCCATGCAGAATGTGGTCTGGCATTGTCCTGCTGAATTAAGCATGGACGTCCTGGGAAGAGACGTCGCCTTGATGGCAACATATGTCTCTCTAAAATCCTAATATACGCCTCAGAGTCAATGGTACCTTCACATACATGCAACTCACCCATGCCGTGGGCACTGATGCACCCCCATACCATCACAGATGCTGGCTTTTGAACCTTTCGCTGATAACAATCTGGATGGTCGTTTTCATCTTTGGCACGGAGAACTCCATGCCCGTTTTTTCCGAAAACTAGCTGAAATGTGGACTCATCAGACCACAGCACACAATTCCATAGTCTTTTGGTCCACTTGAGATGAGCTCAGGCCCAGAGAACTCACCAGCATTTCTGCATAGAGTTGATGTATGGCTTCCTCCTTGCGTAATACAGTTTCAAGTTGCATTTCTGGATGCAGCGACGGACTGTGTTGAGTGACAATGGTTTTCCAAAGTACTCCTGAGCCCAGGTGGCTATAATTGTCACAGTAGCATGATAGTTTCTTAGGCAGTGCCGCCTGAGGGCTCGAAGATCACGCGCATTCCACAGTGGTTTCCGACCTTGCCCTTTACACACTGAGATGTCTCTGAATTCTCTGAATCTTTTCACAATATTATGTACTGTAGATGTTGAAAGACCTAAATTCTCGGCAACCTTGTGTTGAGAAATGTTCCTTTTGAACTGACTAACAATTCTCTCACGAATTTTGGCACAAAGGGGTGAGCCACGACCCATCCTTGCTTGCAAAGACTGAACCTTTGATGGACGCTACTTTTATACCCAGTCATGATACCTCACCTGCTACCAATTAGCCTGCTTAATGTGGAGTCTTCCAAACCAATGTTACTTGAATATTCTGTGCACTTTTCAATCTTATTTTAACTCTGTCCCAAATTTTGTTGAGTGTGTTGCAGCCATCAAATTCTAAATTTGTGTATATTTATAAAATATAATATATATATTTGAGATAATTCTCCTCTTGATTGTATTTATGCTTCTTTTAAATCAATGAAAAAGATTAATAAAGAAAGAACAATTCCACCCAACGTCACACAGCATTAACAATTCCACCCAATGTCACACAGAATTAACAATTCCACCAATGTCACAAAGTTGAGTGAAGAGGCATTGACAAAGGTTGACATTCTGGAAATATAGATGAATTAAACAGTCAGGTGACTTCAGCAATTATACTTCATACTTTATTGTCGCCAAACAATTGATACTAGAGCATACAATCATCACAGCGATATTTGATTCTGTGCTTCGCGCTTCCTGGAGTACAAATCGATAGCAAATATTAAAAATTTAAATTATAAATCATAAGTAGAAAATAGAAAAGGAAAAGTAAGGTAGTGCAAAAAAAACGAGAGTCAGGTCTGGATATTTGGAGGGTATGGCCCAGATCCGGGTCAGGATCCGTTCAGCAGTCTTATCACAGTTGGAAATAAGCTGTTCCCAAATCTGACCGTAGAAGTCTTCAAGCTCCTGAGCCTTCTCCTGGAGGGAAGAGGGACGAAAAGTGTGTTGGCTGGGTGGGTCATGTCTCTGATTATCCTGGCAGCACAGCTCCGACAGTGTGCGATGTAAAGTGAGTCCAAGGATGGAAGATTAGTTTGTGTGATGTGCTGGGCTGTGTTCATGATCTTCTGCAATTTCTTCTGGTCTTGGACAGGACAACTTCCATACCAGGTTGTGATGCACCCTAGAAGAATACTTTCTACGGTGCATCTATAAAAATTAGTGAGGTCTTTAGGGGACAGGCCAAATTTCTTTAGCTTTCTCAGGAAGTAAAGGTGCTGGTGGGCCTTCTTGGCAGTGGACTCTGCTTGGTTGGACCAAGTCAGGACATTTGTGATATTGGCCCCGAGGAACTTAAAGCTTTTGACCTGTTCCACTTGTGCACCACCGATGTAAATGCAGTCGTGCGGTCCGCTACTCCTTCTGAAGTCAACAACCAATTCCTTAGTCTTGCTGACAGCAGAAGGATCTATACCCAGGAATAAAAATAAGATGAATAGAAAACTGGTACCATGGTGGACAGAGGAATGTTGTCAGGCTGTAAAAAACAGAAATAGAGCATTCAGGCTAGTTACAATCACCCATAATATGCAGCATTTGATTCAGTATAAGAAGGCACAGGCAGTGGTGAAATGAACTATATGTCAAGCTAAAAGGGCAAGTTGGAGGAGTTTTTGCAACAAAATAGGAAGAACAACACCTGTGGGAGAGGTATGGGGAATGATTAAGAGGATGGGGGTAGGTAGAAGGGAATGGGAATATCCAGTAATAATATGAGGAGAAAACAGCAGCCACCAGTAGGGATAAGGCTGAGATCATGGCCAAGTCATTTGTACAGATACACAGTTTAGAAAATTTGTCTGTAAGAAGGGAGAAGGAGAAGGGAAAGAACAATGAATCAACACCTAGGTGTGTTAAACAGGAGGGAAGAAACAGATAATATAATTGATGATCCATTTACATTGGCAGAAATGGTGAGAGCAATAAAGAGGTCGAGACCAACCTCCCCAGGGAAAGATCTGATATGCTATGTTATGCTTAAAAATCTAGGAGAAGGAGTGCTCTTGAAATTGCTGCATTTTTATAACAGAGTGTGGGAGGAGGGAAGATTACCAAGTGCATGGAAAGAAGCAGTAGTAATTCCAATAAGGAAACCTGGCAAGGATCCGTCAAAACCCACTAGCTACAGACCAATTGCATTAACATCAAATATATGTAAGACAATGGAAAGGATGATAACAGAAAGGTTATCATATGAGCTTGAGAAGAGGGGAACGCTGGCAAGCTACCAGAGTGGTTTTAGGAAGGGAAGGAATTCCATGGACTCAGTGATAAGGTTAGAGACTGAAATAAGAAAGGCCCAAGCAAATAAAGAGTCAGTAGTTGCAGTGTTTTTTTGACATTGAAAAAGCCTAAGATATGATGTGGAAGGAAGGATTGTTAATTAAACTGCACAGGATGGGGGTTGGTGGGAGAGTTTTTAATTGGATTAAAGAACTTTTGTTTGGTAGAAACATTTAAGTTTGGATTGGATCAGAATTATCGAAACAGTACATAGTGGGAAATGGCACACTTCAAGGTAGTATGATTAGCCCCACACATCAAAGTTGCTGGTGAACGCAGCAGGCCAGGCAGCATCTCTAGGAAGAGGTACAGTCGACGTTTCAGGCCAAGACCCTTCGTCAGGACGGTACCTCTTCATAGAGATGCTGCCTGGCCTGCTGCTTTCACCAGCAACTTTGATGTGTATTGCTTGAATTTCCAGCATCTGCAGAATTCCTCTTGTTTGAGTAGGATTAGGCCGTTACTTTTCATCATTATGATTAATGATATCTTCACAAAGGTACCAGTGGATATAGGTAGGTCACTGTTTTCGGATGTTGGGGCCTTGTGGAAAAGAGGCAGGAACATGGAGCATATAGTCAGGAATCTACAAGGAGCAAATGATGAAGCGATGGAGTGGGGTTATGATTGGGGATGTAGATTTTCAGTAGAAAAAACTCAAACTGTAGTTTTCACCAGGAAAAGAATTGAGGTAGGGAAGCGGTTAAGGATGTATAGGATTGAATTAGAAAGGGTTGGATCACTTAAATTTCTGGGAGTTATATTTGATTCACGATTAACTTGGGCAGAACATATCAGGAAAGTTGAGGAGCAATGTAAAAAGTAATAAATGCGATGAGATGTTTGACAGGTAGGGAATGGGGAGCAAGTTGTTCAGCGTTGAAGAGAATGTATGCGGCTTCAGGAAGATCTGTGTTGGACTATGGAAATATAGCATACGGATCAGCAGCTAAGTCTCTTATAAGGAAACTGGAAGTGATTCAGGCTCAGGCTTTGAGATTGTGCTGTGGGGCTTTTAAAACATCACCAGTATCAGCCCTACAGGTTGAAATGGGAGTAATGCCTTTGGAGCTAAGAAGGATGCAATTGATGACAAACTACTGAGCTAATTTGCAGAGTCACAGTGATTCTCACCCTGCAAAAGGAGTGTTGCAGGAGTGCTGGGAAAATGGGAGGTTTCAGAGCGATAACTGTAGTTGGGTAGGGAATGATATTGCTAAAGAATGAAGAATGCTTGATCTAAGGATAAGTCCTTCAGTAGTTTATCCTGTAGCTCCATGGAAACTTGTATGGCCTGACATAGACAGGCATTTGTTCCAGGTAAAAAGGAAAGGAAAATATAAAACTGATTTGGTAAGTGCATTTAACTGTCATGTGATGAAAAATATAGTGATTATACTCAGATTTCTACTGATGGTGCTAAAGAACCTGAAACAGGAGTGACAGGGTTTGGGGTGGCTATAACAGCAAAAGAAATTTGAATCAGCAGAAGAACATCTAATAAATTGGGGGATGAGTTGGCAAAGAGGGCGTTAAAGAAAGAAAATATAGAAATGCACATTAGTATCAGTAAAGCCGAGGTTAAGTGTGTAAGCTGGGAAAAAATCAACCAAATGTGGCAAGAAAGATGGGATAGGGAGGGGAAAGGGATGCATTTATAACAAATACAAAAAAGTGTTTCCGGTTCTAGGGTAGGTAGGGGATACAGGACAAAGCAAACTGTGTGAACTAGGTTAAGGCAAGGACACTGTGCATTTAACAAAACTTTCAAAATGATAGGGAAGCACCAGACAATTCCACCCATGTCACACAGCGTTAACAATTCCACCCAACGTTACAAAGCGTTAACAATTCCACCCAACGTCACAAAGCATTAACAATTCCACCGAACGTAACAAAGCATTAACAATTCCACCAAAAGTCACACAACATTAACAATTCCACCCAACATCACAAAGCATTAACAATTCCGCCCAATGTTACAAAGCGTTAACAAATCCACCCAACGTCACGAAGCATTAACAATTCCACCCAATGTCACGCAGCATTAACAATTCCACCCAACATCACAAAGCATTAACAATTCAGCCCAACGTTACAAAGCGTTAACAATTCCACGCAAGATCACAAAGCGTTAACAATTCAACCCGACGTCACAAAGCGTTAACAATTCCACCCAACGTCACACAGCGTTAAAAATCCCACCCAATGGTACAAAGCATTAACAATTCCACCCAACATCACAAAGCATTAACAATTCCACCCGTCACAAAGCATTAACAATTCCACCCAACGTTACAAAGCGTTAACAATTCCACCCAACGTCACAAAGCATTAACAATTCCACCCAACGTAACAAAGCGTTAACAAATCCACCCAACGTCACGAAGCATTAACAATTCCACCCGTCACAAAGCATTAACAATTCCACCCAACGTTACAAAGCGTTAACAATTCCACCCAACGTCACAAAGCATTAACAATTCCACCCAACATCACAAAGCATTAACAATTCCGCCCAATGTTACAAAGCGTTAACAAATCCACCCAACGTCACGAAGCATTAACAATTCCACCCAACATCACACAGCGTTAACAATTTCACCCAAAATCACAAAGCATTAACAATTCAGCCCAACGTTACAAAGAGTTAACAATTCCATGCAAAATCACAAAGCGTTAACAATTCAACCCGACGTCACAAAGCGTTAACAATTCCACCCAACGTCACACAGCGTTAACAATTTCACCCAAAATCACAAAGCATTAACAATTCCACCCAACGTCACACAGCGTTAACAATCCCACCCAATGGTACAAAGCATTAACAATTCCACCCAACGTCACAAACGATTAACAATTCAACACAACGTCACAAAGCATTAACAACTCCACAAACGTCACACAGCGTTAACAATCCACCCAACGTCACGAAGCATTAACAATTCCACAAACGTCACAAAGCATTAACAATTCCACCCAACGTCAGAAAGCATTAACAATTCTACCCAACGTCACACAGCATTAACAATTCCACCCAACGTCACAAACCTTTAACAATTCCACCCAACGTCACAAAGCATTAACAATTCCACAAACGTCACAAAGCATCAACAATTCCACCCAACATCACAAAGTGTTAACAATTCCACCCAAGGTCACAAAGCATTAACAATTCCACCCGAGGTCACAAAGCATTAACAATTCCACCTAACGTAACAAGGCATAATAATTCCACCCAACGGCACACAGCATTCACAATTCCACCCAACATCACACAGCATTCACAATTCCACCCAACATCACAAAGCATTAACAATTCCGCCCAACGTTACAAAGTGTTAACAATTCCACCTAACGTCACAAACGATTAACAATTCCACCCAATGTCACAAAGCATTAACAACTCCACAAACATCACACAGCGTTAACAATCCACCCAACGTCACGAAGCATTAACAATTCCACCCAACGTCACAAAGCAATAACAATTCCACCCAACATGACAAAGCATTAACAATACACACGTCACGAAGCATTAACAATTCCACAAACGTCACAAAGCATTAACAATTCCACCCAACGTCACAAAGTATTAACAATTCCACAAACGTCACAAGGCATCAACAATTCCACCTAACGTTACATAGCATTAAGAATTTCACACAACGTCACAAAGCATTAACAATTCCACCCAACATTACAAAGCGATAACAATTACAGCCAATGTCACAAAGCTTTAATTCCACCCAACGCCACACAGCATTAACCACTCCACCCAACGTTACAAAGCATTAGCAATTCCACACACGCGTCGCAGAGCGTTAACAATTCCACCCGTCACACAGCGATAACAATTCCACCAACGTCACACAACATTAACAATTCCACCCAACATCACAAATCCTTAACAATTCCACACAACGTCACAAATCATTAACAATTCCACCAGAAGTCACACAGCGTTAACAATTCCACCCAACCTGACATGCATTAACAAATCCATCAACGTCATACAGCGTTAACAATTCTACCCAACGTCACAAAGCACTAACAATTTCACCCAACATCACACAGCATTAACAATTCCACCGAACATCTCAAAGCATTAACAATTCCACCCACATCACAAAGCATTAACAATTGCACGAAACATCACAAAGCGTTAACAATTCCACCCAACATCACAAAGCATTAACAACTGCATAAACGTCACACCGCATTAACAGTTCCACCCAACAGCACAAAGCATTGACAATTCCACCCAATGTTATAAAGCATTAAAAATTCCGCCCAACGTTACAAAGTGTTAACAATTACAGCCAACGTCAAAAAGTGTTAACAATTCCACCCTACGTTACAAAGCATTAACAATTCCACCAAACGTCACAGAGCGTTAACAATTCCACCCAACGTCACAAAGCGTTAACAATTCCACCCAACGTCACACAGCGTTAACAATCCACCCAACGTCACGAAGCATTAACAATTCCACAAACGTCACAAAGCAATAACAATTCCACCCAACGTCACAAAGCACTAACAATTCCACCCAACATGACAAAGCATTAACAATACACACAACGTCACAAAGCATTAACAACTCCACCCAACATCACAAAGCATTAACAATTCCACCAGCGTCACAAAGCATTAACAATTCCACCAAACATCACAGAGCGTTAACAATTCTACCCAACGTCACAAAGCATTAACAATTCCACAAAACGTCAAAAAGCATTAAGAATTCCACCTAACGAAACAAGGCATAATAATTCCCCCCAACGGCACACAGCATTCACAATTCCACCCAAAATCACCACGCATTAACAATTCCATCCAACGTCACAAAGCATTAACAATTCCACCCAACATCACAAAGCATTAACAACTCCTCAAGCATCACACAACATTAACAATTCCACCCGACATCACAAAGCATTAACAATTCCACAAACATCACAAAGCATTAACAATTCCACCCAACATCACAAAGCATTAATAATTGCACCCAACGTTACAAAGCATTAACAATTTCACACAACGTCACAAAGCATTAAAAATTCCACCCAACGTCACAAAGCATTAACAATTGCACCCAACATCACACAGCATTAACAGTTGCACCCAAAGTCGCAAAGCATTAACAATTCCCCACAACGTCACAAAGCATTAACAAATCCACCAAAGTCACAAAGCACTAACAATTTCACCCAACATCACACATCATTAACAATTCCACCCAACATCTCAAAGCATTAACAATTCCACCCATCTCACAGCGTTAACAATTCCACCCACATCACACAGCATTAACAATTGCACGAAACATCACAAAGCATTAACAATTCCACCCAACATCACAAAGCGTTAACAACTCCACCCTACGTTACAAAGCAATAACAATTCGATCTAATGTCACAGAGCGTTAACAATTCCACACAACGTCACAAAGCGTTAACAATTCCAGCCAACGTCACACAGCGTTAAAAATTCCACCCAACGTGACAAAGCACTAACAATCTCACGCAACGTCACACGTGATTAACAATTCCACCCAACATCTAAAAGCATTAACAATTCCACACAACCTCACAAAGCGTTAATAACTCCACCCAACATCACACAGCGTTAACAATCCACCCAATGTCACAAAACATTAACAATTCCACCCAATGTCACACAGCATTAACAATTCCACCCAACATCTCAAAGCATTAATAATTCCACCAAATGTCACAAAGCATTAACAATTCCACCAAACTTCACAAAGCATTAACAACTCCACCCAACGTTACAAAGCATTAACAATTCCGCCCAACGTTACAAGGCGTTAACAATTCCACCCACGTCAGAAAGCATTAATAATTCCACCTAATGTCACAAAGCATTAACAATCCCACCAAACGACACACAGCTTTAAAAACTCCACCCAACATACCAAAGCATTAACAATTCCACCCATCACACAGCGTTAACAATTCCACCTACATCACACAGTATGAACAATTCCACCCAAAATCTCAAAGCATTAATAATTCCGCCCAACGTAACAAAACGTTAACAATTCCACCCAACGTCACAAATCATTAACAATTCCACCCAAAATCACAAAGCATTAACAACTCCACAAACGTCACACAGCGTAAACAATTCCACCCAAAGTCACAAAGCATTAACAATTCCAAAAACGTCACAAAGCTTCAACAAATCCACCCAACATCACAAAGCACTAACAATTCCACCCAACGTTACAAAGCATTAACAATTTCACACAACGTCACACAGCGTTAACAACTCCACCCAACGTTACACAGCATTACAATTCCACACAACGTCACAGAGCGTTAACAATTCCACCCGTCACAAAGCGAAATCAATTCCACCCATGACACACAACATTAACAATTCCACCCAACATCACAAAGCATTAACTATTCCACCCATCACACAGCGTTAACAATTCCACCTACATCACACAGCATTAACAATTGCACCAAGCATCACAAAGTGTTAACAATTCCACCCAACATCACAAAGCATTAACAATTCCACCCAACGTTACAAAGCATTAACAATTCCACACAACGTCACAGAATGTTAACAATTCCACAAAACGCCAGAAGCGTTAACAATTCCACACAACGTCACAAATCATTAACAATTCCGCTGAAAGTCACACAGCGTTAACAATTCCACCCAACGTGACAAACCATTAAAAAATCCACCAACGTCACAGAGCGTTAACAATTCTACCCAACGTCACAAAGCACTAACAATTTCACCTAACGTCACACAGCATTAACAATTCCACCCAACGTCACAAAGCGTTAACAATTCCACCCAACATTTTGAAGCATTAACAATTCCGCCCAAAGTAACAAAGCGTTAACAATTCCACCCAACGTCACACAGCATTAACTATTCCACCTAACGTCACAAAGCATTAATAATTCCCCACAACGTCACAAAGCATTAACAACTCCACAAACGTCACACAGCATAAACAATTCCACAAAGGTCAGAAAGCATTAACAATTCAACCCAATTTCACAAAGCATTAACAATTCCACAAACGTCAGAAAGCATTAACAATTCAACCCAACAGCACAAAGCATCAACAATTCCACCAAATGTTGAACAGCACTAACAAATCCACCCAACGTCACAAAGCATTAACAATTCCACCCAACGCCACAAAGCATTAACAACTTTACACAATGTCACATAGCATTAACAATTCCACCCAACGTGACAAAGCACTAACAATCTCACCCAACGTCACACGTGATTAACAATTCCACCCAACATCACAAAGCGTTAACAATCCACCCAACGTCACGAAGCATTAAGAATTCCACAAACGTCACAAAGCAATAACAATTCCACCCAACGTCACAAGGCACTAACAATTCCACCCAACATGACAAAGCATAAACAATTCCACCCAATATCACAATGAATTAAGAATACACACAACGTCACAAAGCGTTAACAACTCTACACAACATCACAAAACATTAACAATTCCACAAACATCACGAAGCATTAACAATTCCACCCAAGGTTACAAAGTGTTAACAATTCCCCCAACGTCACAAAGCATTAACAATTCCACCCAACGTCACAGAGCATTAACAATTCTACCTAACGTCACAAAGCATTAACAATTCCACAAATGTCACAAAGCTTTAACAATTCCACCCAACATCACAAAGCGTTAACAATTCCACCCAAGGTCACAAAACATTAACAATTCCACACAACGTTACAAAGCATTAACAATTTCACACAACGTCACAAAGCATTAACAATTCCACCCAACGTTACAAAGAATTAACAATTCCGCCCAAAGTTACAAAGCGTTAACAATTACAGCCAACGTCACAAAGTGTTAACAATTCCACCCAACGTCACACAGCGTTAACAACTCCACCCTAGATTTAAAAAGCATTAACAATTCCACCTAACGTCACAGAGCGTTAACAATTCCACCCAACGTCAAAAAGCGTTAACAATTCCAGCCAACGTCACACAACGTTAACAATTCCACCCAACATGACAAAGCACTAACAATCTCACCCAACGTCACACGTAGTTAACAATTCCACCCAACATCTAAAAGCATTAACAATTCCACCCAACATCACAAAGCGTTAATAATTCCACCCAACATCACACAGCGTTAACAATCCACCCAATGTCACGAAGCATTAACAATTCCACAAACGTCGCAAAGCGTTAACAATTCCATCCAACATCACAAAGCATTAACAATTCCACCAAACGTCACAAAGCAATAACAATTCCACCCAACATCACAAATCGTTAATAATTCCACCAAACGTCACAAAGCGTAAACAATTCCACACAGCGTCACAAAACATTAAAATTTCCACCCAACCTCACACAGCATTAACAATTCCACCCAACATCTCAAAGCATTAATAATTCCGCCCAACGTAACAAAGCGTTAACAATTCCACCCAATGTCGCAAAGCATTAACAATTCCACCCAACCTCACAAAGCATTAACAAATCCAACAAAGTCATACAGCGTTAACAATTCTACCCAAAGTCACAAAGCACTAACAATTTCACCCAACATGACACAACATTAACAATTCCACCCAACATCTCAAAGCATTAACAATTCCACCCATCGCACAGCGTTAACAATTCCACCCACATCACACAGCGTTAACAATTGCACAAAACATCACAAAGCATTAACAATTCCACCCAACATCACAAAGCATTGACAATTCCACCCAACGTTGCAAAGCATTAACAATTTCACACAACGTCACAAAGCATTATCAATTCCACCCAACGTTACAAAGCATTAACAATTCCGCCCAACGTTACAAAGTGTTAACAATTACAGCCAACGTCACAAAGTGTTAACAATTCCACTCAACGTCACACAGCGTTAACAACTCCACCCTACGTTACTAAACAATAACAATTCGACCTAATGTCACAGAGCGTTAACAATTCCACACAACGTCACCAAGCGTTAACAATTCCAGCCAACGTCACACAGCGTTAACAATTCCTCCCAACGTGACAAAGCACTAACAATCTCACGCAACGTCACACGTGATTAACAATTCCACCCAACATCTAAAAGCATTAACAATTCCACACAAACTCACAAAGTGTTAATAACTCCACCCAACATCACGCAGCGTTAACAATCCACCCAACGTCACAAAACATTAACAATTCAACCCAACGTCACACAGCATTAACAATTCCACCCAACATCACAAAGCATTAACAATTCCACCAAATGTCACAAAGCATTAACAATTCCACCCAACGTCACAAAGCATTAACAATTCCACAAACATCACAAAGCATTAACAATTCAACACAACTTCACAAAGCATTAACAATTCCACCCAACGTTACAAAGCATTAACAATTCCGCGCAACGTTACAAGGCGTTAACAATTCCACCCACGTCAGAAAGCATTAATAATTCCACCCAATGTCACAAAGCATTAACAATCCCACCAAATGAAACACAGCTTTAAAAATTCCACCCAACATACCAAAGCATTAACAATTCCACCCATCACACAGCGTTAACAATTCCACCTACATCACACTTCATTAACAATTCGACCCAAAATCTCAAAGCATTAATAATTCCGCCCAACGTAACAAAGTGTTAACAATTCCACCCAACGTCACAAATCATTAACAATTCCACCCAAAATCACATAGCATTAACAACTCCACAAACGTCACACAGCGTAAACAATTCCACGCAATGTCACAAAGCATTAACAATTCCAAAAACGTCACAAAGCATTAACAAATCCACCCAACATCACAAAGCACTAACAATTCCACCCAACGTTACAAAGCATTAACAATTTCACACAACGTAACACAGCGTTAACAACTCCACCCAACATCACAAAGCACTAACAATTCCACCCAACGTTACACAGCAGTACAATTCCACACAACGTCACAGAGCGTTAACAATTCCACCCGTCACAAAGTGAAATCAATTCCACCCATGACACACAACACTAACAATTCCACCCAACATCACAAAGCATTAACAACTCCACAAACGTAACACAGTGTTAACAATTCCACCAAACGTCACTAAGTATTAACAATTCCACAAACATCACAAAGTATTAACAATTCCATCCAACATCAGAAAGCATTAATAATTCCACCCAACGTCTCAAAACATTAACAATTCCACCCAAAATCCCAAAGCATTAATAATTCCACCCAATATCACAAAGCATTAGCAATCCCACCAAACGACACACAGCTTTAAAAATTCCACCCAACATCAGAAAGCATTAACAATTCCACCCATCACACAGCGTTAACAATTCCACCTACATCACACAGTATTAACAATTGCACCAAGCATCACAAAGCGTTAACAATTCCACCCAACATCACAAAGCATTAACAATTCCACCCAACGTTACAAAGCATTAACAATTCCACACAACGTCACAGAACGTTAACAATTCCACAAAACGTCACAAAGCCTTAACAATTCCACACAACGTCACAAATCATTAACAATTCCGCTGAAAGTCACACAGCGTTAACAATTCCACCCAACGTGACAAACCATTAACAAATCCACCAACGTCACACAGTGTTAACAATTCTACCCAACGTCACAAAGCACTAACAATTTCACCTAACGTCACACAGCATTAACAATTCCACCCAACATCTTGAAGCATTAACAATTCTGCCCAAAGTAACAAAGCGTTAACAATTCCACCCAATGTCGCAAAGCATTAGCAATTCCACCCAATGTCAAACAGCATTAACAATTCCACCTAACGTCACAAAGCATTAATAATTCCCCACAACGTCACAAAGCATTAACTACTCCACAAACGTCACACAGCATAAACAATTCCACCCAACGTCACAAAGCATTAACAATTCCACAAACGTCAGAAAGCATTAACAATTAAAGCCAAATTCACAAAGCATTAACAATTATACCCAACAGCACAAAGCATCAACAATTCCCCACAACGTCACAAAGCGTTAACAATCCCACCCAACATCAAACAGCATTAACAATTCCACGCAACGTCAAACAACATTAACAATTCCACCCAACATCACAAAGCATTAACAATTCCACGCAACCTCACAGAACGTTAACAACTCCACAAACGTCACACAGCATAAACAATTCCACCCAACGTCACAAAGCATTAACAATACCACAAACGTCAGAAAGCATTAACAATTAAAGCCAAATTCACAAAGCATTAACAATTATACCCAACAGCACAAAGCATCAACAATTCCCCACAACGTCACAAAGCGTTAACAATCCCACCCAACATCAAACAGCATTAACAATTCCACCCAACGTCAAACAACATTAACAATTCCACACAACGTCACAAATCATTAACAATTCCGCTGAAAGTCACACAGCGTTAACAATTCCACCCAACGTGACGAACCATTAACAAATCCACCAACGTCACACAGTGTTAACAATGCTACCCAACGTCACAAAGCACTAACAATTTCGCCTAACGTCACACAGCATTAACAATTCCACCCAACATCTTGAAGCATTAACAATTCCGCCCAAAGTAACAAATCGTTAACAATTCCACCCAATGTCGCAAAGCATTAACAATTCCATCCAACGTCACACAGCATTAACAATTCCACCTAACGTCACAAAGCATTAATAATTCCCCACAAGGTCACAAAGCATTAACAACTCCACAAACGTCACACAGCGTAAACAATTCCACCCAACGTCACAAAGCATTAACAATTCCACAAACGTCAGAAAGCATTAACAATTCAACCCAATTTCACAAAGCATTAACAATTCCACCCAACAGCACAAAGCATCAACAATTCCCCACAACGTCACAAAGCGTTAACAATCCCACCCAACTTCAAACAGCATTAACAATTCCACCCAACGTCAAACAGCATTAACAATTCCACCCAACATCACAAAGCATTAACAATTCCACCCAACGTCACACAGCGTTAACAATTCCACCCAACATCACAAAGCACTAACAATCTCACGCAACGTCACACGTGATTAACAATTCCACCCAACATCTAAAAGCATGAACAATTCCACACAACCTCACAAAGCGTTAATAACTCCACCCAACATCACACAGCGTTAACAATCCACCCAATGTCACAAAACATTAACAATTCCACCCAATGTCACACAGCATTAACAATTCCACCCAACATCTCAAAGCATTAACAATTCAACCCAACTTCACAAAGCATTAACAACTCCACCCAACGTTACAAAGCATTAACAATTCCGCCCAACGTTACAAGGCGTTAACAATTCCACCCACGTCAGAAAGCATTAATAATTCCACCTAATGTCACAAAGCATTAACAATCCCACCAAACGACACACAGCTTTAAAAACTCCACCCAACATACCAAAGCATTAACAATTCCACCCATCACACAGCGTTAACAATTTCACCTACATCACACAGCATGAACAATTCCACCCAAAATCTCAAAGCATTAATAATTCCGCCCAACGTAACAACACGTTAACAATTCCACCCAACGTCACAAATCATTAACAATTCCACCCAAAATCACAAAGCATTAACAACTCCACAAACGTCATACAGCGTAAACAATTCCACCCAAAGTCACAAAGCATTAACAATTCCAAAAACGTCACAAAGCTTTAACAAATCCACCCAACATCACAAAGCACTAACAATTCCACCCGTTACAAAGCATTAACAACTCCACAAACGTCACACAGCGTAAACAATTCCACCCAAAGTCACAAAGCATTAACAATTCCAAAAACGTCACAAAGCTTTAACAAATCCACCCAACATCACAAAGCACTAACAATTCCACCCAACGTTACAAAGCATTAACAATTTCACACAACGTAACACAGCGTTAACAACTCCACTCAACATCACAAAGCACTAACAATTCTACCCAACGTTACAAAGCATTAACAAATTCACACAACGCCACACAGCGTTAACAACTCCACCCAACGTTACACAGCATTACAATTCCACACAACGTCACAGAGCGTTAACAATTCCACCCGTCACAAAGCGAAATCAATTCCACCCATGACACACAACATTAACAATTCCACCTACATCACACAGCATTAACAATTGCACCCAACATTACAAAGCATTAACAATTCAACACAACGTCACAGAACGTTAACAATTCCACAAAACGTCAGAAGCGTTAACAATTCCACACAACGTCACAAATCATTAACAATTCCGCTGAAAGTCACACAGCGTTAACAATTCCACCCAACGTGACAAACCATTAAAAAATCCACCAACGTCACAGAGCGTTAACAATTCTACCCAACGTCACAAAGCACTAACAATTTCACCTAACGTCACACAGCATTAACAATTCCACCCAACGTCACAAAGCGTTAACAAATCCACACAGCGTCACAAAGCATTAACAATATCACCCAACGTCACACAGCATTAACAATTCCACCCAACATTTTGAAGCATTAACAATTCCGCCCAAAGAAACAAAGCGTTAACAATTCCACCCAATGTCGCAAAGCATTAACAATTCCACCCAACGTCACACAGCATTAACAATTCCACCTAACGTTGCAAAGCATTAATAATTCCCCACAACGTCACAAAGCATCAACAACTCCACAAACGTCACACAGCGTAAACAATTCCACAAAGGTCAGAAAGCATTAACAATTCAACCCTATTTCACAAAGCATTAACAATTCCACAAATGTCAGAAAGCATTAACAATTCAACCCAATTTCACAAAGCATTAACATTTCCACCCAACAGCACAAAGCATCAACAATTCCACCAAATGTCGAACAGCACTAACAATTCCACCCGACGTCACAAAGCACTAACAACTTCACAATCGTCATAGAGCGCTAACAATTCCACCCAACATCACAAAGCATTAACAATTCCACCCAACGTCACAAAGCATTAACAACTTTACACAATGTCACATAGCATTAACAATTCCACACAACGTGACAAAGCACTAACAATCTCACCCAACGTCACACGTGATTAACAATTCCACCCAACATCACAAAGCGTTAATAATTCCACCCAACATCACACAGCGTTAACAATCCACCCAACGTCACGAAGCATTAAGAATTCCACAAACATCACAAAGCAATAACAATTCCACCCAACATGACAAAGCATAAACAATTCCACCCAATATCACAATGAATTAACAATACACGCAACGTCACAAAGCGTTAACAACTCTACACAACATCACAAAACATTAACAATTCCACAAACATCACGAAGCATTAACAATTCCACCCAAGGTTACAAAGTGTTAACAATTCCCCCAACGTCACAAAGCATTAACAATTCCACACAACGTCACAGAGCATTAACAATTCTACCTAACGTCACAAAGCATTAACAATTCCACAAATGTCACAAAGCTTTAACAATTCCACCCAACATCACAAAGCGTTAACAATTCCACCCAAGGTCACAAAACATTAACAATTCCACACAACGTTACAAAGCATTAACAATTTCACACAACGTCACAAAGCATTAACAATTCTACCCAACGTTACAAAGAATTAACAATTCCGCCCAAAGTTACAAAGCGTTAACAATTACAGCCAACGTCACAAAGTGTTAACAATTCCACCCAACGTCACACAGCGTTAACAACTCCACCCTAGATTTAAAAAGCATTAACAATTCCACCTAACGTCACAGAGCGTTAACAATTCCGCCCAACGTAACAAAGCGTTAACAATTCAACCCAATGTCACAAAGCAATAACAATTCCATCCAACATCACAAAGCACTAACAATTCCACCCAACGTCACAAAGCACTAACAACTCCACAATCGTCACAGAGCGGTAAAAATTCCACCCAACATCACAAAGTGTAAACAATTCCACAAACGTCACAAAGCATTAACAATTCCACCCAACGTCACAAAGCGTTAACAATTACACCCAACGTCACAAAGCGTTAACAATTCCCCACAACGTCACAAAAATTTAGCAATTCTCCAACTTCACAAAGCATTTATAATTCCACCCAACATCAAATGTATTAACATTCCACCCAACGTCACAAAGCATTAACAACTCCACAAACATAACACGGTGTTAACAATTCCACCAAACGTCACAAAGCATTAACAACTCCACAAACATAACACGGTGTTAACAATTCCACCAAACGTCACAAAGCATTAACAATTCCACAAACATCACGAAGTATTATCAATTCCACCCAATATCAGAAAGCATTAATAATTCCACCCGTCACAAAGCATTAACAATTCCACACAAAATCACAAAGCATTAACAAATGCACAAACCTCACACCGCATTAAAAATTCCACCCAATGTCACAAAGCATTAACAATTCCAAAAACGTCACAATGCATTAACAAATCCACTCAACATCACAAATCACCAACAATTCCACCCAACGTTACAAAGCATTAACAATTTCACACAACGTCACACAGCGTTAACAACTCCACCCAACGTTACACAGCAATAACTATTCCACACAACATCACAGAGCGTTAAGAATTCCAGCCGTCACACAGCGAAATCAATTCCACCCATGACTCACAACATTAATAATTCCACCCAACATCACAAAGCGTTAACAAATCCACACAACTTCACAAAGCATTAACAACTCCACAAAGGTAACACAGTGTTAACAATTCCACCAAACGTCACAAAGCATTACCAATTCCATCCAACATCAGAAAGCATTAATAATTCCACCCAACGTCTCAAAACATTAACAATTCCACCCAAAATCCCAAAGTATTAACAACTGCACAAACGTCACACCGCATTAACAATTCCACCCAACGTCACTAAGCATTAACAATTCCACAAAGGTCACAAAGCATTAACAATTCCACCCAACTTCACAAAGCAATAACAAATCCACCTAACGTAACAAAGCATAATAATTCCACCCAACAGCACACAGCATTCACAATTCCACCCAACATCACAAAGCATTAACAATTCTGTCCAACGTTTCAAGGAATTAACAATTCCACCTAACGTCACAAACCATTAACAATTCAACACAACATCACAAAGCATTAATAATTCCACCCAACGTCACAAAGCATTAACAATTCTACCCAACGTCACACAGCATTAACAATTCCACCCAATGTCACAAAGCACTAACAACTCCACAATCGTCACAGAGCGTTAACAATTCCACCCAACATCACAAAGCATTAACAATTCCACAAACGTCACAAAGCATAAACAATTCCACCCAACGTCACAAAGCGTTAACAATTCTACCCAACGTCACAAAGTGTTAACAATTCCACCCAACATCACAAGTATTAACATTCCACCCAACGTCACAAAGCATTAACAACTCCACAAACGTAACACTGTGTTAACAATTCCACCAAATGTCACAAAGCATTAAGAATTCCACAAACATCACAAAGCATTAACAATTCCACCCAAAATCACAAAGCATTAACAACTGCACAAACCTCACACCGCATTAAAAATTCCACCCAATTTCACAAAGCATTAACAATTCCAAAAACGTCACAAAGCATTAACAAATCCACCCAACATCACAAAGCACTAACAATTCCACCGAACGTTACAAAGCATTAACAATTCCACACAACATCACAGAGCATTAACAATTCCACCCATCACACAGCGAAATCAATTCCACCCATGACTCACAACATTAATAATTCCACCCAACATCACAAAGCGTTAACAAATCCACCCAACATCACAAAGCACTAACAATTCCACCGAACGTTACAAAGCATTAACAATTCCACACAACTTCACAAAGCATTAACAACTCCACAAACGTAACACAGTTTTAACAATTCCACCAAACGTCACAAAATATTAACAATTCCACAAACATCACAAAGCATTAACAATTCCATGCAACATCAGAAAGCATTAATAATTCCACCCAACATCTCAAAACATTAACAATTCCACCAAAATCCCAAAGCATTAACAACAGCACAAACGTCACGCCGCATTAACAATTCCACCCAACGTCACTAAGCATTAACAATTCCACAAACGTCACAAAGCATTAACAACTCCACAAACGTCACACAGCGTAAACAATTCCACCCAACGTCACAAAGCATTAACAATTCCACAAACGTCACAGATCGTTAATAATTGCACCCATCACACAGCGAAAAGAATTCCACCCAAAGTCACAAAGCGTTAACAATTCCACTCCAGACACCGTCACAAATCATTCACTATTCCGTCGAAAGTCACACAGCATTAACAATTCCACCCAACGTGACAAAGCATTAATAATTCAACCGAACTTCACAAAGCATTAACAATTCCACCCAACGTCACAAAGCATGAACAATTCCACCCAACAGCACAAAGCATTAACAACTCCACAAACGTAACACAGTGTTAACAATTCCACCCAACGTCACAAAACAATAACAAATTCACACAACGTCACAAAGCATTAACAATTCCACCCGTCAGAAAGCTTTAACAATTCCACCCAACGCCACAAATCGTTAACAATTCCACCCAAAATCACAAAGCATTAATGATTCCGCCCAACGCTACAAATGTTAACAAATCCACACAACGTCACAAAGCATTACCAATTCCACCCAACGTCACAGAGCGTTAACAATTCTACCCAACGTCACCAAGCACTAACAATTCCACAAACGTCACAAAGCTTTAACAATTCCACTCAACATCACAAAGCAATAACAATTCCACCTAACGTAACAAAGCATAATAATTCCACCCAACAGCACACAGCATTCACAATTCCACCCAACATCACAAAGCATTAACAATTCTGTCCAACGTTTCAAAGAATTAACAATTCCACCTAACGTCACAAACCATTAACAATTCAACACAACATCACAAAGCATTAATAATTCCACCCAACGTCACAAAGCATTAACAATTCTACCCAACGTCACACAGAATTAACAATTCCACCCAACGTCACAAAGCATTAACAATTCCACAAACGTCACAAAGCATAAACAATTCCACCCAACGTCACAAAGCATTAACAATTCTACCCAAAGTCACAAAGTGTTAACAATTCCACCCAACATCACAAGTATTAACATTCCACCCAACGTCACAAAGCATTAACAACTCCACAAACGTAACACTGTGTTAACAATTCCACCAAATGTCACAAAGCATTAAGAATTCCACAAACATCACAAAGCATTAAAAATTCCACCCAATATCAGAAAGCATTAATAATTCCACCCAATGTCACAAAGCATTAACAATTCCACCCAAAATCACAAAGCATTAACAACTGCACAAACCTCACACCGCATTAAAAATTCCACCCAATGTCATAAAGCATTAACAATCCCAAAAACGTCACAAAGCATTAACAAATCCACCTAACATCACAAAGCACTAACAATTCCACCGAACGTTACAAAGCATTAACAATTTCACACAACGTCACACAGCGTTAATAACTCCACCCAACGTTACACAGCATTAACAATTCCACAAAACATCACAGAGCATTAACAATTCCACCCATCACACAGCGAAATCAATTCCACCCATGACTCACATTAATAATTCCACCCAACATCACAAAGCGTTAACAAATCCACACAACTTCACAAAGCATTAACAACTCCACAAACGTAACACAGTTTTAACAATTCCACCAAACGTCACAAAATATTAACAATTCCACAAACATCACAAAGCATTAACAATTCCATGCAACATCAGAAAGCATTAATAATTCCACCCAACATCTCAAAACATTAACAATTCCACCAAAATCCCAAAGCATTAACAATAGCACAAACGTCACACCACATTAACAATTCCACCCAACATCATAATGCATTAATAATTCCACGCAACGTCACACAGCATTAACAATTCCACTCAACGTCACAAAGCGTTAACAATTCCACCCAACATTTTGAAGCATTAACAATTCCGCCCAAAGTAACAAAGCGTTAACAATTCCACCCAACGTCACACAGCATTAACAATTCCACCTAACGTCACAAAGCATTAATAATTCCCCACAACGTCACAAAGCATTAACAACTCCACAAACGTCACACAGCGTAAACAATTCCACAAAGGTCAGAAAGCATTAACAATTCAACCCAATTTCACAAAGCATTAACAATTCCACAAACGTCAGAAAGCATTAACAATTCCACCCAACCGCACAAAGCATCAAAAATTCCACCAAATGTTGAACAGCACTAACAAATCCACCCAACGTCACAAAGCATTAACAATTCCACCCAACGCCACAAAGCATTAACAACTTCACCCAACGTCACACGTGATTAACAATTCCACCCAACATCACAAAGCGTTAACAATCCACCCAACGTCACGAAGCATAAACAATTCCACCCAATATCACAATGAATTAACAATATTCACAACGTCACAAAGCGTTAACAACTCTGCACAACATCACAAAACATTAACAATTCCACAAACATCACGAAGCATTAACAATTCCACCCAAGGTTACAAAGTGTTAACAATTCCCCGAACGTCACAAAGCATTAACAATTCCACCCAACGTCACAGAGCATTAACAATTCTACCTAACGTCACAAAGCATTAACAATTCCACAAATGTCACAAAGCTTTAACAATTCCACCCAACATCACAAAGCGTTAACAATTCCACCCAAGGTCACAAAACATTAACAATTCCACACAACGTTACAAAGCATTAACAATTTCACACAACGTCACAAAGCATTAACAATTCCACCCAACGTTACAAAGAATTAACAATTCCACCCAAAGTTACAAAGCGTTAACAATTACAGCCAACGTCACAAAGTGTTAACAATTCCACCCAACGTCACACAGCGTTAACAACTCCACCCTAGATTTAAAAAGCATTAACAATTCCACCTAACGTCACAGAGCGTTAACAATTCCACCCAACGTCAAAAAGCGTTAACAATTCCAGCCAACGTCACACAACGTTAACAATTCCACCCAACGTGACAAAGCACTAACAATCTCACCCAACGTCACACGTAGTTAACAATTCCACCCAACATCTAAAAGCATTAACAATTCCACCCAACATCACAAAGCGTTAATAATTCCACCCAACATCACACAGCGTTAACAATCCACCCAATGTCACGAAGCATTAACAATTCCACAAACGTCGCAAAGCGTTAACAATTCCATCCAACATCACAAAGCATGAACAATTCCACCAAACGTCACAAAACAATAACAATTCCACCCAACATCACAAATCGTTAATAATTCCACCAAACGTCACAAAGCGTAAACAATTCCACACAGCGTCACAAAACATTAAAATTTCCACCCAACCTCACACAGCATTAACAATTCCACCCAACATCTCAAAGCATTAATAATTCCGCCCAACGTAACAAAGCGTTAACAATTCCACCCAATGTCGCAAAGCATTAACAATTCCACCCAACCTCACAAAGCATTAACAAATCCAACAAAGTCATACAGCGTTAACAATTCTACCCAAAGTCACAAAGCACTAACAATTTCACCCAACATCTCAAAGCATTAACAATTCCACCCATCGCACAGCGTTAACAATTCCACCCACATCACACAGCGTTAACAATTGCACAAAACATCACAAAGCATTAACAATTCCACCCAACATCACAAAGCATTGACAATTCCACCCAACGTTGCAAAGCATTAACAATTTCACACAACGTCACAAAGCATTATCAATTCCACCCAACGTTACAAAGCATTAATAATTCCGCCCAACGTTACAAAGTGTTAACAATTACAGCCAACGTCACAAAGTGTTAACAATTCCACTCAACATCACACAGCGTTAACAACTCCACCCTACGTTACTAAACAATAACAATTCGACCTAATGTCACAGAGCGTTAACAATTCCACACAACGTCACCAAGCGTTAACAATTCCAGCCAACGTCACACAGCGTTAACAATTCCTCCCAACGTGACAAAGCACTAACAATCTCACGCAACGTCACACGTGATTAACAATTCCACCCAACATCTAAAAGCATTAACAATTCCACACAAACTCACAAAGTGTTAATAACTCCACCCAACATCACACAGCGTTAACAATCCACCCAACGTCACAAAACATTAACAATTCAACCCAACGTCACACAGCATTAACAATTCCACCCAACATCACAAAGCATTAACAATTCCACAAACATCACAAAGCATTAACAATTCAACACAACTTCACAAAGCATTAACAATTCCACCCAACGTTACAAAGCATTAACAATTCCGCGCAACGTTACAAGGCGTTAACAATTCCACCCACGTCAGAAAGCATTAATAATTCCACCCAATGTCACAAAGCATTAACAATCCCACCAAATGAAACACAGCTTTAAAAATTCCACCCAACATACCAAAGCATTAACAATTCCACCCATCACACAGCGTTAACAATTCCACCTACATCACACTTCATTAACAATTCCACCCAAAATCTCAAAGCATTAATAATTCCGCCCAACGTAACAAGGTGTTAACAATTCCACCCAACGTCACAAATCATTAACAATTCCACCCAAAATCACATAGCATTAACAACTCCACAAACGTCACACAGCGTAAACAATTTCACGCAATGTCACAAAGCATTAACAATTCCAAAAACGTCACAAAGCATTAACAATTCCACCCAACGTTACACAGCAGTACAATTCCACACAACGTCACAGAGCGTTAACAATTCCACCCGTCACAAAGTGAAATCAATTCCACCCATGACACACAACATTAACAATTCCACCCAACATCACAAAGCATTAACAACTCCACAAACGTAACACAGTGTTAACAATTCCACCAAACGTCACTAAGTATTAACAATTCCACAAACATCACAAAGTATTAACAATTCCATCCAACATCAGAAAGCATTAATAATTCCACCCAACGTCACAAAACATTAACAATTCCACCCAAAATCCCAAAGCATTAATAATTCCACTCAATATCACAAAGCATTAGCAATCCCACCAAACGACACACAGCTTTAAAAATTCCACCCAACATCAGAAAGCATTAACAATTCCACCCATCACACAGCGTTAACAATTCCACCTACATCACACAGTATTAACAATTGCACCAAGCATCACAAAGCGTTAACAATTCCACCCAACATCACAAAGCATTAACAATTCCACCCAACGTTACAAAGCATTAACAATTCCACACAACGTCACAGAACGTTAACAATTCCACAAAACGTCACAAAGCGTTAACAATTCCACACAACGTCACAAATCATTAACAATTCCGCTGAAAGTCACACAGCGTTAACAATTCCACCCAACGTGACGAACCATTAACAAATCCACCAACGTCACACAGTGTTAACAATGCTACCCAACGTCACAAAGCACTAACAATTTCACCTAACGTCACACAGCATTAACAATTCCACCCAACATCTTGAAGCATTAACAATTCCGCCCAAAGTAACAAATCGTTAACAATTCCACCCAATGTCGCAAAGCATTAACAATTCCATCCAACGTCACACAGCATTAACAATTCCACCTAACGTCACAAAGCATTAATAATTCCCCACAAGGTCACAAAGCATTAACAACTCCACAAACATCACACAGCGTAAACAATTCCACCCAACGTCACAAAGCATTAACAATTCCACAAACGTCAGAAAGCATTAACAATTCAACCCAATTTCACAAAGCATTAACAATTCCACCCAACAGCACAAAGTATCAACAATTCCCCACAACGTCACAAAGCGTTAACAATCCCACCCAACTTCAAACAGCATTAACAATTCCACCCAACGTCAAACAGCATTAACAATTCCACCCAACATCACAAAGCATTAACAATTCCACCCAACGTCACACAGCGTTAACAATTCCACCCAACGTGACAAAGCACTAACAATCTCACGCAACATCACACGTGATTAACAATTCCACCCAACATCTAAAAGCATTAACAATTCCACACAACCTCACAAAGCATTAATAACTCCACCCATCACACAGCGTTAACAATCCACCCAATGTCACAAAACATTAACAATTCCACCCAATGTCACACAGCATTAACAATTCCACCCAACATCTCAAAGCATTAATAATTCCACCAAATGTCACAAAGCATTAACAATTCCACCAAACGTCACAAAGCATTAACAATTCCACAAACATCACAAAGCATTAACAATTCAACCCAACTTCACAAAGCATTAACAATTCCGCCCAACGTTACAAGGCGTTAACAATTCCACCCACGTCAGAAAGCATTAATAATTCCACCTAATGTCACAAAGCATTAACAATCCCACCAAACGACACACAGCTTTAAAAACTCCACCCAACATACCAAAGCATTAACAATTCCACCCATCACACAGCGTTAACAATTCCACCCAACGTCACACAGCGTTAACAATTCCACCCAACATCACAAAGCACTAACAATCTCACGCAACGTCACACGTGATTAACAATTCCACCCAACATCTAAAAGCATGAACAATTCCACACAACCTCACAAAGCGTTAATAACTCCACCCAACATCACACAGCGTTAACAATCCACCCAATGTCACAAAACATTAACAATTCCACCCAATGTCACACAGCATTAACAATTCCACCCAACATCTCAAAGCATTAATAATTCCACCAAATGTCACAAAGCATTAACAATCCCACCAAACGACACACAGCTTTAAAAACTCCACCCAACATACCAAAGCATTAACAATTCCACCCATCACACAGCGTTAACAATTCCACCTACATCACACAGCATGAACAATTCCACCCAAAATCTCAAAGCATTAATAATTCCGCCCAACGTAACAACACGTTAACAATTCCACCCAACGTCACAAATCATTAACAATTCCACCCAAAATCACAAAGCATTAACAACTCCACAAACGTCATACAGCGTAAACAATTCCACCCAAAGTCACAAAGCATTAACAATTCCAAAAACGTCACAAAGCTTTAACAAATCCACCCAACATCACAAAGCACTAACAATTCCACCCAACGTTACAAAGCATTAACAACTCCACAAACGTCACACAGCGTAAACAATTCCACCCAAAGTCACAAAGCATTAACAATTCCAAAAACGTCACAAAGCTTTAACAAATCCACCCAACATCACAAAGTACTAACAATTCCACCCAACGTTACAAAGCATTAACAATTTCACACAACGTAACACAGCGTTAACAACTCCACCCAACGTTACACAGCATTACAATTTCACACAACGTCACAGAGCGTTAACAATTCCACCCGTCACAAAGCGAAATCAATTCCACCCATGACACACAACATTAACAATTCCACCCAACATCACAAAGCATTAACTATTCCACACAAACTCACAAAGTGTTAATAACTCCACCCAACATCACACAGCGTTAACAATCCACCCAACGTCACAAAACATTAACAATTCAACCCAACGTCACACAGCATTAACAATTCCACCCAACATCACAAAGCATTAACAATTCCACAAACATCACAAAGCATTAACAATTCAACACAACTTCACAAAGCATTAACAATTCCACCCAACGTTACAAAGCATTAACAATTCCGCGCAACGTTACAAGGCGTTAACAATTCCACCCACGTCAGAAAGCATTAATAATTCCACCCAATGTCACAAAGCATTAGCAATTCCACAAACATCACAAAGCATTAACAATTCAACACAACTTCACAAAGCATTAACAATTCCACCCAACGTTACAAAGCATTAACAATTCCGCGCAACGTTACAAGGCGTTAACAATTCCACCCACGTCAGAAAGCATTAATAATTCCACCCAATGTCACAAAGCATTAACAATCCCACCAAATGAAACACAGCTTTAAAAATTCCACCCAACATACCAAAGCATTAACAATTCCACCCATCACACAGCGTTAACAATTCCACCTACATCACACTTCATTAACAATTCCACCCAAAATCTCAAAGCATTAATAATTCCGCCCAACGTAACAAGGTGTTAACAATTCCACCCAACGTCACAAATCATTAACAATTCCACCCAAAATCACATAGCATTAACAACTCCACAAACGTCACATAGCGTAAACAATTCCACGCAATGTCACAAAGCATTAACAATTCCAAAAACGTCACAAAGCATTAACAATTCCACCCAACGTTACACAGCAGTACAATTCCACACAACGTCACAGAGCGTTAACAATTCCACCCGTCACAAAGTGAAATCAATTCCACCCATGACACACAACATTAACAATTCCACCCAACATCACAAAGCATTAACAACTCCACAAACGTAACACAGTGTTAACAATTCCACCAAACGTCACTAAGTATTAACAATTCCACAAACATCACAAAGTATTAACAATTCCATCCAACATCAGAAAGCATTAATAATTCCACCCAACGTCACAAAACATTAACAATTCCACCCAAAATCCCAAAGCATTAATAATTCCACCCAATATCACAAAGCATTAGCAATCCCACCAAACGACACACAGCTTTAAAAATTCCACCCAACATCAGAAAGCATTAACAATTCCACCCATCACACAGCGTTAACAATTCCACCTACATCACACAGTATTAACAATTGCACCAAGCATCACAAAGCGTTAACAATTCCACCCAACATCACAAAGCATTAACAATTCCACCCAACGTTACAAAGCATTAACAATTCCACACAACGTCACAGAACGTTAACAATTCCACAAAACGTCACAAAGCGTTAACAATTCCACACAACGTCACAAATCATTAACAATTCCGCTGAAAGTCACACAGCGTTAACAATTCCACCCAACGTGACGAACCATTAACAAATCCACCAACGTCACACAGTGTTAACAATGCTACCCAACGTCACAAAGCACTAACAATTTCACCTAACGTCACACAGCATTAACAATTCCACCCAACATCTTGAAGCATTAACAATTCCGCCCAAAGTAACAAATCGTTAACAATTCCACCCAATGTCGCAAAGCATTAACAATTCCATCCAACGTCACACAGCATTAACAATTCCACCTAACGTCACAAAGCATTAATAATTCCCCACAAGGTCACAAAGCATTAACAACTCCACAAACATCACACAGCGTAAACAATTCCACCCAACGTCACAAAGCATTAACAGTTCCACAAACGTCAGAAAGCATTAACAATTCAACCCAATTTCACAAAGCATTAACAATTCCACCCAACAGCACAAAGCATCAACAATTCCCCACAACGTCACAAAGCGTTAACAATCCCACCCAACTTCAAACAGCATTAACAATTCCACCCAACATCAAACAGCATTAACAATTCCACCCAACATCACAAAGCATTAACAATTCCACCCAACGTCACACAGCGTTAACAATTCCACCCAACGTGACAAAGCACTAACAATCTCACGCAACGTCACACGTGATTAACAATTCCACCCAACATCTAAAAGCATTAACAATTCCACACAACCTCACAAAGCATTAATAACTCCACCCATCACACAGCGTTAACAATCCACCCAATGTCACAAAACATTAACAATTCCACCCAATGTCACACAGCATTAACAATTCCACCCAACATCTCAAAGCATTAATAATTCCACCAAATGTCACAAAGCATTAACAATTCCACCAAACGTCACAAAGCATTAACAATTCCACAAACATCACAAAGCATTAACAATTCAACCCAACTTCACAAAGCATTAACAATTCCGCCCAACGTTACAAGGCGTTAACAATTCCACCCACGTCAGAAAGCATTAATAATTCCACCTAATGTCACAAAGCATTAACAATCCCACCAAACGACACACAGCTTTAAAAACTCCACCCAACATACCAAAGCATTAACAATTCCACCCATCACACAGCGTTAACAATTCCACCCAACGTCACACAGCGTTAACAATTCCACCCAACATCACAAAGCACTAACAATCTCACGCAACGTCACACGTGATTAACAATTCCACCCAACATCTAAAAGCATGAACAATTCCACACAACCTCACAAAGCGTTAATAACTCCACCCAACATCACACAGCGTTAACAATCCACCCAATGTCACAAAACATTAACAATTCCACCCAATGTCACACAGCATTAACAATTCCACCCAACATCTCAAAGCATTAATAATTCCACCAAATGTCACAAAGCATTAACAATCCCACCAAACGACACACAGCTTTAAAAACTCCACCCAACATACCAAAGCATTAACAATTCCACCCATCACACAGCGTTAACAATTCCACCTACATCACACAGCATGAACAATTCCACCCAAAATCTCAAAGCATTAATAATTCCGCCCAACGTAACAACACGTTAACAATTCCACCCAACGTCACAAATCATTAACAATTCCACCCAAAATCACAAAGCATTAACAACTCCACAAACGTCATACAGCGTAAACAATTCCACCCAAAGTCACAAAGCATTAACAATTCCAAAAACGTCACAAAGCTTTAACAAATCCACCCAACATCACAAAGCACTAACAATTCCACCCAACGTTACAAAGCATTAACAACTCCACAAACGTCACACAGCGTAAACAATTCCACCCAAAGTCACAAAGCATTAACAATTCCAAAAACGTCACAAAGCTTTAACAAATCCACCCAACATCACAAAGTACTAACAATTCCACCCAACGTTACAAAGCATTAACAATTTCACACAACGTAACACAGCGTTAACAACTCCACTCAACATCACAAAGCACTAACAATTCTACCCAACGTTACAAAGCATTAACAAATTCACACAACGCCACACAGCGTTAACAACTCCACCCAACGTTACACAGCATTACAATTCCACACAACGTCACAGAGCGTTAACAATTCCACCCGTCACAAAGCGAAATCAATTCCACCCATGACACACAACATTAACAATTCCACCCAACATCACAAAGCATTAACTATTCCACACAAACTCACAAAGTGTTAATAACTCCACCCAACATCACACAGCGTTAACAATCCACCCAACGTCACAAAACATTAACAATTCAACCCAACGTCACACAGCATTAACAATTCCACCCAACATCACAAAGCATTAACAATTCCACAAACATCACAAAGCATTAACAATTCAACACAACTTCACAAAGCATTAACAATTCCACCCAACGTTACAAAGCATTAACAATTCCGCGCAACGTTACAAGGCGTTAACAATTCCACCCACGTCAGAAAGCATTAATAATTCCACCCAATGTCACAAAGCATTAACAATCCCACCAAATGAAACACAGCTTTAAAAATTCCACCCAACATACCAAAGCATTAACAATTCCACCCATCACACAGCGTTAACAATTCCACCTACATCACACTTCATTAACAATTCCACCCAAAATCTCAAAGCATTAATAATTCCGCCCAACGTAACAAGGTGTTAACAATTCCACCCAACGTCACAAATCATTAACAATTCCACCCAAAATCACATAGCATTAACAACTCCACAAACGTCACACAGCGTAAACAATTTCACGCAATGTCACAAAGCATTAACAATTCCAAAAACGTCACAAAGCCTTAACAATTCCACCCAACGTTACACAGCAGTACAATTCCACACAACGTCACAGAGCGTTAACAATTCCACCCGTCACAAAGTGAAATCAATTCCACCCATGACACACAACATTAACAATTCCACCCAACATCACAAAGCATTAACAACTCCACAAACGTAACACAGTGTTAACAATTCCACCAAACGTCACTAAGTATTAACAATTCCACAAACATCACAAAGTATTAACAATTCCATCCAACATCAGAAAGCATTAATAATTCCACCCAACGTCACAAAACATTAACAATTCCACCCAAAATCCCAAAGCATTAATAATTCCACTCAATATCACAAAGCATTAGCAATCCCACCAAACGACACACAGCTTTAAAAATTCCACCCAACATCAGAAAGCATTAACAATTCCACCCATCACACAGCGTTAACAATTCCACCTACATCACACAGTATTAACAATTGCACCAAGCATCACAAAGCGTTAACAATTCCACCCAACATCACAAAGCATTAACAATTCCACCCAACGTTACAAAGCATTAACAATTCCACACAACGTCACAGAACGTTAACAATTCCACAAAACGTCACAAAGCGTTAACAATTCCACACAACGTCACAAATCATTAACAATTCCGCTGAAAGTCACACAGCGTTAACAATTCCACCCAACGTGACGAACCATTAACAAATCCACCAACGTCACACAGTGTTAACAATGCTACCCAACGTCACAAAGCACTAACAATTTCACCTAACGTCACACAGCATTAACAATTCCACCCAACATCTTGAAGCATTAACAATTCCGCCCAAAGTAACAAATCGTTAACAATTCCACCCAATGTCGCAAAGCATTAACAATTCCATCCAACGTCACACAGCATTAACAATTCCACCTAACGTCACAAAGCATTAATAATTCCCCACAAGGTCACAAAGCATTAACAACTCCACAAACATCACACAGCGTAAACAATTCCACCCAACGTCACAAAGCATTAACAATTCCACAAACGTCAGAAAGCATTAACAATTCAACCCAATTTCACAAAGCATTAACAATTCCACCCAACAGCACAAAGCATCAACAATTCCCCACAACGTCACAAAGCGTTAACAATCCCACCCAACTTCAAACAGCATTAACAATTCCACCCAACGTCAAACAGCATTAGCAATTCCACCCAACATCACAAAGCATTAACAATTCCACCCAACGTCACACAGCGTTAACAATTCCACCCAACGTGACAAAGCACTAACAATCTCACGCAACGTCACACGTGATTAACAATTCCACCCAACATCTAAAAGCATTAACAATTCCACACAACCTCACAAAGCATTAATAACTCCACCCATCACACAGCGTTAACAATCCACCCAATGTCACAAAACATTAACAATTCCACCCAATGTCACACAGCATTAACAATTCCACCCAACATCTCAAAGCATTAATAATTCCACCAAATGTCACAAAGCATTAACAATTCCACCAAACGTCACAAAGCATTAACAATTCCACAAACATCACAAAGCATTAACAATTCAACCCAACTTCACAAAGCATTAACAATTCCGCCCAACGTTACAAGGCGTTAACAATTCCACCCACGTCAGAAAGCATTAATAATTCCACCTAATGTCACAAAGCATTAACAATCCCACCAAACGACACACAGCTTTAAAAACTTCACCCAACATACCAAAGCATTAACAATTCCACCCATCACACAGCGTTAACAATTCCACCCAACGTCACACAGCGTTAACAATTCCACCCAACATCACAAAGCACTAACAATCTCACGCAACGTCACACGTGATTAACAATTCCACCCAACATCTAAAAGCATGAACAATTCCACACAACCTCACAAAGCGTTAATAACTCCACCCAACATCACACAGCGTTAACAATCCACCCAATGTCACAAAACATTAACAATTCCACCCAATGTCACACAGCATTAACAATTCCACCCAACATCTCAAAGCATTAATAATTCCACCAAATGACACAAAGCATTAACAATCCCACCAAACGACACACAGCTTTAAAAACTCCACCCAACATACCAAAGCATTAACAATTCCACCCATCACACAGCGTTAACAATTCCACCTACATCACACAGCATGAACAATTCCACCCAAAATCTCAAAGCATTAATAATTCCGCCCAACGTAACAACACGTTAACAATTCCACCCAACGTCACAAAGCACTAACAATTCCACCCAACGTTACAAAGCATTAACAACTCCACAAACGTCACACAGCGTAAACAATTCCACCCAAAGTCACAAAGCATTAACAATTCCAAAAACGTCACAAAGCTTTAACAAATCCACCCACATCACAAAGTACTAACAATTCCACCCAACGTTACAAAGCATTAACAATTTCACACAACGTAACACAGCGTTAACAACTCCACTCAACATCACAAAGCACTAACAATTCTACCCAACGTTACAAAGCATTAACAAATTCACACAACGCCACACAGCGTTAACAACTCCACCCAACGTTACACAGCATTACAATTCCACACAACGTCACAGAGCGTTAACAATTCCACCCGTCACAAAGCGAAATCAATTCCACCCATGACACACAACATTAACAATTCCACCCAACATCACAAAGCATTAACTATTCTACCCATCACACAACATTAACAATTCCACCTACATCACACAGCATTAACAATTGCACCCAACATTACAAAGCATTAACAATTCAACACAACGTCACAGAACGTTAACAATTCCACAAAACGTCAGAAGCGTTAACAATTCCACACAACGTCACAAATCATTAACAATTCCGCTGAAAGTCACACAGCGTTAACAATTCCACCCAACGTGACAAACCATTAAAAAATCCACCAACGTCACAGAGCGTTTACAATTCTACCCAACGTCACAAAGCACTAACAATTTCACCTAACGTCACACAGCATTAACAATTCCACCCAACGTCACAAAGCGTTAACAAATCCACACAGCGTCACAAAGCATTAACAATATCACCCAACGTCACACAGCATTAACAATTCCACCCAACATTTTGAAGCATTAACAATTCCGCCCACAGTAACAAAGCGTTAACAATTCCACCCAATGTCGCAAAGCATTAACAATTCCACCCAACATCACACAGCATTAACAATTCCACCTAACGTTGCAAAGCATTAATAATTCCCCACAACGTCACAAAGCATCAACAACTCCACAAATGTCACACAGCGTAAACAATTCCACAAAGATCAGAAAGCATTAACAATTCAACCCAATTTCACAAAGCATTAACAATTCCACAAATGTCAGAAAGCATTAACAATTCAACCCAATTTCACAAAGCATTAACATTTCCACCCAACAGCACAAAGCATCAACAATTCCACCAAATGTCGAACAGCACTAACAATTCCACCCAACGTCACAAAGCACTAACAACTTCACAATCGTCATAGAGCACTAACAATTCCACCCAACATCACAAAGCATTAACAATTCCACCCAACGTCACAAAGCATTAACAACTTTACACAATGTCACATAGCATTAACAATTCCACACAACGTGACAAAGCACTAACAATCTCACCCAACGTCACACGTGATTAACAATTCCACCCAACATCACAAAGCGTTAATAATTCCACCCAACATCACACAGCGTTAACAATCCACCCAACGTCACGAAGCATTAAGAATTCCACAAACATCACAAAGCAATAACAATTCCACCCAACATGACAAAGCATAAACAATTCCACCCAATATCACAATGAATTAACAATACACGCAACGTCACAAAGCGTTAACAACTCTACACAACATCACAAAACATTAACAATTCCACAAACATCACGAAGCATTAACAATTCCACCCAAGGTTACAAAGTGTTAACAATTCCCCCAACGTCACAAAGCATTAACAATTCCACACAACGTCACAGAGCATTAACAATTCTACCTAACGTCACAAAGCATTAACAATTCCACAAATGTCACAAAGCTTTAACAATTCCACCCAACATCACAAAGCGTTAACAATTCCACCCAAGGTCACAAAACATTAACAATTCCACACAACGTTACAAAGCATTAACAATTTCACACAACGTCACAAAGCATTAACAATTCTACCCAACGTTACAAAGAATTAACAATTCCGCCCAAAGTTACAAAGCGTTAACAATTACAGCCAACGTCACAAAGTGTTAACAATTCCACCCAACGTCACACAGCGTTAACAACTCCACCCGAGATTTAAAAAGCATTAACAATTCCACCTAACGTCACAGGGCGTTAACAATTCCGCCCAACGTAACAAAGCGTTAACAATTCAACCCAATGTCACAAAGCAATAACAATTCCATCCAACATCACAAAGCACTAACAATTCCACCCAACTTCACAAAGCACTAACAACTCCACAATCGTCACAGAGCGGTAAAAATTCCACCCAACATCACAAAGTGTAAACAATTCCACAAACGTCACAAAGCATTAACAATTCCACCCAACGTCACAAAGCGTTAACAATTACACCCAACGTCACAAAGCGTTAACAATTCCCCACAACGTCACAAACATTTAGCAATTCTCCAACTTCACAAAGCATTTATAATTCCACCCAACATCAAATGTATTAACATTCCACCCAACGTCACAAAGCATTAACAACTCCACAAACATAACACGGTGTTAACAATTCCACCAAACGTCACAAAGCATTAACAATTCCACAAACATCACGAAGTATTATCAATTCCACCCAATATCAGAAAGCATTAATAATTCCACCCAACGTCACAAAGCATTAACAATTCCACACAAAATCACAAAGCATTAACAAATGCACAAACCTCACACCGCATTAAAAATTCCACCCAATGTCACAAAGCATTAACAATTCCAAAAACGTCACAATGCATTAACAAATCCACTCAACATCACAAATCACCAACAATTCCACCCAACGTTACAAAGCATTAACAATTTCACACAACGTCACACAGCGTTAACAACTCCACCCAACGTTACACAGCAATAACTATTCCACACAACATCACAGAGCGTTAAGAATTCCAGCCGTCACACAGCGAAATCAATTCCACCCATGACTCACAACATTAATAATTCCACCCAACATCACAAAGCGTTAACAAATCCACACAACTTCACAAAGCATTAACAACTCCACAAAGGTAACACAGTGTTAACAATTCCACCAAACGTCACAAAGTATTAACAATTCCACAAACATCACAAAGCATTACCAATTCCACCCAACGTCTCAAAACATTAACAATTCCACCCAAAATCCCAAAGTATTAACAACTGCACAAACGTCACACCGCATTAACAATTCCACCCAACGTCACTAAGCATTAACAATTCCACAAAGGTCACAAAGCATTAACAATTCCACCCAACGTCACAAAGCAATAACAAATCCACCTAACGTAACAAAGCATAATAATTCCACCCAACAGCACACAGCATTCACAATTCCACCCAACATCACAAAGCATTAACAATTCTGTCCAACGTTTCAAGGAATTAACAATTCCACCTAACGTCACAAACCATTAACAATTCAACACATCACAAAGCATTAATAATTCCACCCAACGTCACAAAGCATTAACAATTCTACCCAACGTCACACAGCATTAACAATTCCACCCAATGTCACAAAGCACTAACAACTCCACAATCGTCACAGAGCGTTAACAATTCCACCCAACATCACAAAGCATTAACAATTCCACAAACGTCACAAAGCATAAACAATCCCACCCAACGTCACAAAGCGTTAACAATTCTACCCAACGTCACAAAGTCTTAACAATTCCACCCAACATCACAAGTATTAACATTCCACCCAACGTCACAAAGCATTAACAACTCCACAAACGTAACACTGTGTTAACAATTCCACCAAATGTCACAAAGCATTAAGAATTCCACAAACATCACAAAGCATTAACAATTCCACCCAAAATCACAAAGCATTAACAACTGCACAAACCTCACACCGCATTAAAAATTCCACCCAATTTCACAAAGCATTAACAATTCCAAAAACGTCACAAAGCATTAACAAATCCACCCAACATCACAAAGCACTAACAATTCCACCGAACGTTACAAAGCATTAACAATTCCACACAACATCACAGAGCATTAACAATTCCACCCATCACACAGCGAAATCAATTCCACCCATGACTCACAACATTAATAATTCCACCCAACATCACAAAGCGTTAACAAATCCACACAACTTCACAAAGCATTAACAACTCCACAAACGTAACACAGTTTTAACAATTCCACCAAACGTCACAAAATATTAACAATTCCACAAACATCACAAAGCATTAACAATTCCATGCAACATCAGAAAGCATTAATAATTCCACCCAACATCTCAAAACATTAACAATTCCACCAAAATCCCAAAGCATTAACAACAGCACAAACGTCACGCCGCATTAACAATTCCACCCAACGTCACTAAGCATTAACAATTCCACAAACGTCACAAAGCATTAACAACTCCACAAACGTCACACAGCGTAAACAATTCCACCCAACGTCACAAAGCATTAACAATTCCACAAACGTCACAGATCGTTAATAATTGCACCCATCACACAGCGAAAAGAATTCCACCCAACGTCACAAAGCGTTAACAATTCCACTCCAGACACCGTCACAAATCATTCACTATTCCGTCGAAAGTCACACAGCATTAACAATTCCACCCAACGTGACAAAGCATTAATAATTCAACCGAACTTCACAAAGCATTAACAATTCCACCCAACGTCACAAAGCATGAACAATTCCACCCAACAGCACAAAGCATTAACAACTCCACAAACGTAACACAGTGTTAACAATTCCACCCAACGTCACAAAATAATAACAATTTCACACAACGTCACAAAGCATTAACAATTCCACCCGTCAGAAAGCTTTAACAATTCCACCCAACGCCACAAATCGTTAACAATTCCACCCAAAATCACAAAGCATTAATGATTCCGCCCAACGCTACAAATGTTAACAAATCCACACAACGTCACAAAGCATTACCAATTCCACCCAACGTCACAGAGCGTTAACAATTCTACCCAACGTCACCAAGCACTAACAATTCCACAAACGTCACAAAGCTTTAACAATTCCACTCAACATCACAAAGCAATAACAATTCCACCTAACGGAAAAAAGCATAATAATTCCACCCAACAGCACACAGCATTAACAATTCTGTCCAACGTTTCAAAGAATTAACAATTCCACCTAACGTCACACAGAATTAACAATTCCACCCAACATCACAAGTATTAACATTCCACCCAACGTCACAAAGCATTAACAACTCCACAAACGTAACACTGTGTTAACAATTCCACCAAATGTCACAAAGCATTAAGAATTCCACAAACATCACAAAGCATTAACAATTCCACCCAATATCAGAAAGCATTAATAATTCCACCCAATGTCACAAAGCATTAACAATTCCACCCAAAATCACAAAGCATTAACAACTGCACAAACCTCACACCGCATTAAAAATTCCACCCAATGTCATAAAGTATTAACAATTCCAAAAACGTCACAAAGCATTAACAAATCCACCTAACATCACAAAGCACTAACAATTCCACCGAACGTTACAAAGCATTAACAATTTCACACAACGTCACACAGCGTTAATAACTCCACCCAACGTTACACAGCATTAACAATTCCACAAAACATCACAGAGCATTAACAATTCCACCCATCACACAGCGAAATCAATTCCACCCATGACTCACAACATTAATAATTCCACCCAACATCACAAAGCGTTAACAAATCCACAAAACTTCACAAAGCATTAACAACTCCACAAACGTAACACAGTTTTAACAATTCCACCAAACGTCACAAAATATTAACAATTCCACAAACATCACAAAGCATTAACAATTCCATGCAACATCAGAAAGCATTAATAATTCCACCCAACATCTCAAAACATTAACAATTCCACCAAAATCCCAAAGCATTAACAACAGCACAAACGTCACACCGCATTAACAATTCCACCCAACATCATAATGCATTAATAATTCCACGCAACGTCACACAGCATTAACAATTCCACTCAACGTCACAAAGCGTTAACAATTCCACCCAACATTTTGAAGCATTAACAATTCCGCCCAAAGTAACAAAGCGTTAACAATTCCACCCAACGTCACACAGCATTAATAATTCCCCACAACGTCACAAAGCATTAACAACTCCACAAACGTCACACAGCGTAAACAATTCCACAAAGGTCAGAAAGCATTAACAATTCAACCCAATTTCACAAAGCATTAACAATTCCACAAACGTCAGAAAGCATTAACAATTCCACCCAACAGCACAAAGCATCAAAAATTCCACCAAATGTTGAACAGCACTAACAAATCCACCCAACGTCACAAAGCATTAACAATTCCACCCAACGCCACAAAGCATTAACAACTTTACACAATGTCACATAGCATTAACAATTCCACCCAACGTGACAAAGCACTAACAATCTCACCCAACGTCACACGTGATTAACAATTCCACCCAACATCACAAAGCGTTAACAATCCACCCAACGTCACGAAGCATAAACAATTCCACCCAATATCACAATGAATTAACAATATTCACAACGTCACAAAGCGTTAACAACTCTGCACAACATCACAAAACATTAACAATTCCACAAACATCACGAAGCATTAACAATTCCACCCAAGGTTACAAAGTGTTAACAATTCCCCCAACGTCACAAAGCATTAACAATTCCACACAACGTCACAGAGCATTAACAATTCTACCTAACGTCACAAAGCATTAACAATTCCACAAATGTCACAAAGCTTTAACAATTCCACCCAACATCACAAAGCGTTAACAATTCCACCCAAGGTCACAAAACATTAACAATTCCACACAACGTTACAAAGCATTAACAATTTCACACAACGTCACAAAGCATTAACAATTCCACCCAACGTTACAAAGAATTAACAATTCCGCCCAAAGTTACAAAGCGTTAACAATTACAGCCAACGTCACAAAGTGTTAACAATTCCACCCAACGTCACACAGCGTTAACAACTCCACCCTAGATTTAAAAAGCATTAACAATTCCACCTAACGTCACAGAGCGTTAACAATTCCACCCAACGTCAAAAAGCGTTAACAATTCCAGCCAACGTCACACAACGTTAACAATTCCACCCAACGTGACAAAGCACTAACAATCTCACCCAACGTCACACGTAGTTAACAATTCCACCCAACATCTAAAAGCATTAACAATTCCACCCAACATCACAAAGCGTTAATAATTCCACCCAACATCACACAGCGTTAACAATCCACCCAATGTCACGAAGCATTAACAATTCCACAAACGTCGCAAAGCGTTAACAATTCCATCCAACATCACAAAGCATTAACAATTCCACCAAACGTCACAAAGCAATAACAATTCCACCCAACATCACAAATCGTTAATAATTCCACCAAACGTCACAAAGCGTAAACAATTCCACACAGCGTCACAAAACATTAAAATTTCCACCCAACCTCACACAGCATTAACAATTCCACCCAACATCTCAAAGCATTAATAATTCCGCCCAACGTAACAAAGCGTTAATAATTCCACCCAATGTCGCAAAGCATTAACAATTCCACCCAACCTCACAAAGCATTAACAAATCCAACAAAGTCATACAGCGTTAACAATTCTACCCAAAGTCACAAAGCACTAACAATTTCACCCAACATCACACAACATTAACAATTCCACCCAACATCTCAAAGCATTAACAATTCCACCCATTGCACAGCGTTAACAATTCCACCCACATCACACAGCGTTAACAATTGCACAAAACATCACAAAGCATTAACAATTCCACCCAACATCACAAAGCATTGACAATTCCACCCAACGTTGCAAAGCATTAACAATTTCACACAACGTCACAAAGCATTATCAATTCCACCCAACGTTACAAAGCATTAATAATTCCGCCCAACGTTACAAAGTGTTAACAATTACAGCCAACGTCACAAAGTGTTAACAATTCCACTCAACATCACACAGCGTTAACAACTCCACCCTACGTTACTAAACAATAACAATTCGACCTAATGTCACAGAGCGTTAACAATTCCACACAACGTCACCAAGCGTTAACAATTCCAGCCAACGTCACACAGCGTTAACAATTCCTCCCAACGTGACAAAGCACTAACAATCTCACGCAACGTCACACGTGATTAACAATTCCACCCAACATCTAAAAGCATTAACAATTCCACACAAACTCACAAAGTGTTAATAACTCCACCCAACATCACACAGCGTTAACAATCCACCCAACGTCACAAAACATTAACAATTCAACCCAACGTCACACAGCATTAACAATTCCACCCAACATCACAAAGCATTAACAATTCCACAAACATCACAAAGCATTAACAATTCAACACAACTTCACAAAGCATTAACAATTCCACCCAACGTTACAAAGCATTAACAATTCCGCGCAACGTTACAAGGCGTTAACAATTCCACCCACGTCAGAAAGCATTAATAATTCCACCCAATGTCACAAAGCATTAACAATCCCACCAAATGAAACACAGCTTTAAAAATTCCACCCAACATACCAAAGCATTAACAATTCCACCCATCACACAGCGTTAACAATTCCACCTACATCACACTTCATTAACAATTCCACCCAAAATCTCAAAGCATTAATAATTCCGCCCAACGTAACAAGGTGTTAACAATTCCACCCAACGTCACAAAGCATTAACAAGTTTACACAATGTCACATAGCATTAACAATTCCACACAACGTGACAAAGCACTAACAATCTCACCCAACGTCACACGTGATTAACAATTCCACCCAACATCACAAGGCGTTAATAATTCCACCCAACATCACACAGCGTTAACAATCCACCCAACGTCACGAAGCATTAAGAATTCCACAAACATCACAAAGCAATAACAATTCCACCCAACATGACAAAGCATAAACAATTCCACCCAATATCACAATGAATTAACAATACACACAACGTCACAAAGCGTTAACAACTCTACACAACATCACAAAACATTAACAATTCCACAAACATCACGAAGCATTAACAATTCCACCCAAGGTTACAAAGTGTTAACAATTCCCCCAACGTCACAAAGCATTAACAATTCCACAAACATCACGAAGCATTAACAATTCCACCCAAGGTTACAAAGTGTTAACAATTCCCCCAACGTCACAAAGCATTAACAATTCCACAAATGTCACAAAGCTTTAACAATTCCACCCAACATCACAAAGCGTTAACAATTCCACCCAAGGTCACAAAACATTAACAATTCCACACAACGTTACAAAGCATTAACAATTTCACACAACGTCACAAAGCATTAACAATTCTACCCAACGTTACAAAGAATTAACAATACCGCCCAAAGTTACAAAGCGTTAACAATTACAGCCAACGTCACAAAGTGTTAACAATTCCACCCAACGTCACACAGCGTTAACAACTCCACCCGAGATTTAAAAAGCATTAACAATTCCACCTAACGTCACAGAGCGTTAACAATTCCGCCCAACGTAACAAAGCGTTAACAATTCAATCCAATGTCACAAAGCAATAACAATTCCATCCAACATCACAAAGCACCTACAATTCCACCCAACGTCACAAAGCACTAACAACTCCACAATCGTCACAGAGCGGTAAAAATTCCACCCAACATCACAAAGTGTAAACAATTCCACAAACGTCACAAAGCATTAACAATTCCACCCAACGTCACAAAGCGTTAACAATTACACCCAACGTCACAAAGCGTTAACAATTCCCCACAACGTCACAAACATTTAGCAATTCTCCAACTTCACAAAGCATTTATAATTCCACCCAACATCAAATGTATTAACATTCCACCCAACGTCACAAAGCATTAACAACTCCACAAACATAACACTGTGTTAACAATTCCACCAAACGTCACAAAGCATTAACAATTCCACAAACATCACAAAGTATTATCAATTCCACCCAATATCAGAAAGCATTAATAATTCCACCCAACGTCACAAAGCATTAACAATTCCACACAAAATCACAAAGCATTAACAACTGCACAAACCTCACACCGCATTAAAAATTCCACCCAATGTCACAAAGCATTAACAATTCCAAAAACGTCACAATGCATTAACAAATCCACTCAACATCACAAATCACCAACAATTCCACCCAACGTTACAAAGCATTAACAATTTCACACAACGTCACACAGCGTTAACAATTCCACCCATCACACAGCGAAATCAATTCCACCCATGACTCACAACATTAATAATTCCACCCAACATCACAAAGCGTTAACAAATCCACACAACTTCACAAAGCATGAACAACTCCACAAACGTCACACAGCATAAACAATTCCACCCAACGTCACAAAGCATTAACAATTCCACAAACGTCACAGATCGTTAATAATTGCACCCATCACACAGCGAAAAGAATTCCACCCAACGTCACAAAGCGTTAACAATTCCACTCCAGACACCGTCACAAATCATTCACTATTCCGTCGAAAGTCACACAGCATTAACAATTCCACCCAACGTGACAAAGCATTAATAATTCAACCGAACTTCACAAAGCATTAACAATTCCACCCAACGTCACAAAGCATGAACAATTCCACCCAACAGCACAAAGCATTAACAACTCCACAAACGTAACACAGTGTTAACAATTCCACCCAACGTCACAAAACAATAACAATTTCACACAACGTCACAAAGCATTAACAATTCCACCCGTCAGAAAGCTTTAACAATTCCACCCAACGCCACAAATCGTTAACAATTCCACCCAAAATCACAAAGCATTAATGATTCCGCCCAACGCTACAAATGTTAACAAATCCACACAACGTCACAAAGCATTACCAATTCCACCCAACGTCACAGAGCGTTAACAATTCTACCCAACGTCACCAAGCACTAACAATTCCACAAACGTCACAAAGCTTTAACAATTCCACTCAACATCACAAAGCATTAACAATTCCACCCAACTTCACAAAGCAATAACAATTCCACCTAACGTAACAAAGCATAATAATTCCACCCAACAGCACACAGCATTCACAATTCCACCCAACATCACAAAGCATTAACAATTCTGTCCAACGTTTCAAAGAATTAACAATTCCACCTAACGTCACAAACCATTAACAATTCAACACAACATCACAAAGCATTAATAATTCCACACAACGTCATAAAGCATTAACAATTCTACCCAACGTCACACAGAATTAACAATTCCACCCAACGTCACAAAGCACTAACAACTCCACAATCGTCACAGAGCGTTAACAATTCCACCCAACATCACAAAGCATTAACAATTCCACAAACGTCACAAAGCATAAACAATTCCACCCAACATCACAAAGCGTTAACAATTCTACCCAAAGTCACAAAGTGTTAACAATTCCACCCAACATCACAAGTATTAACATTCCACCCAACGTCACAAAGCATTAACAACTCCACAAACGTAACACTGTGTTAACAATTCCACCAAATGTCACAAAGCATTAACAATTCCACAATCATCACAAAGCATTAACAATTCCACCCAATATCAGAAAGCATTAATAATTCCACCCAATGTCACAAAGCATTAACAATTCCACCCAAAATCACAAAGCATTAACAAATGCACAAACCTCACACCGCATTAAAAATTCCACCCAATGTCACAAAGCATTAACAATTCCAAAAACGTCACAATGCATTAACAAATCCACTCAACATCACAAATCACCAACAATTCCACCCAACGTTACAAAGCATTAACAATTTCACACAACGTCACACAGCGTTAACAACTCCACCCAACGTTACACAGCAATAACTATTCCACACAACATCACAGAGCGTTAAGAATTCCAGCCGTCACACAGCGAAATCAATTCCACCCATGACTCACAACATTAATAATTCCACCCAACATCACAAAGCGTTAACAAATCCACACAACTTCACAAAGCATTAACAACTCCACAAAGGTAACACAGTGTTAACAATTCCACCAAACGTCACAAAGTATTAACAATTCCACAAACATCACAAAGCATTACCAATTCCACCCAACGTCTCAAAACATTAACAATTCCACCCAAAATCCCAAAGTATTAACAACTGCACAAACGTCACACCGCATTAACAATTCCACCCAACGTCACTAAGCATTAACAATTCCACAAAGGTCACAAAGCATTAACAATTCCACCCAACGTCACAAAGCAATAACAAATCCACCTAACGTAACAAAGCATAATAATTCCACCCAACAGCACACAGCATTCACAATTCCACCCAACATCACAAAGCATTAACAATTCTGTCCAACGTTTCAAGGAATTAACAATTCCACCTAACGTCACAAACCATTAACAATTCAACACATCACAAAGCATTAATAATTCCACCCAACGTCACAAAGCATTAACAATTCTACCCAACGTCACACAGCATTAACAATTCCACCCAATGTCACAAAGCACTAACAACTCCACAATCGTCACAGAGCGTTAACAATTCCACCCAACATCACAAAGCATTAACAATTCCACAAACGTCACAAAGCATAAACAATCCCACCCAACGTCACAAAGCGTTAACAATTCTACCCAACGTCACAAAGTGTTAACAATTCCACCCAACATCACAAGTATTAACATTCCACCCAACGTCACAAAGCATTAACAACTCCACAAACGTAACACTGTGTTAACAATTCCACCAAATGTCACAAAGCATTAAGAATTCCACAAACATCACAAAGCATTAACAATTCCACCCAAAATCACAAAGCATTAACAACTGCACAAACCTCACACCGCATTAAAAATTCCACCCAATTTCACAAAGCATTAACAATTCCAAAAACGTCACAAAGCATTAACAAATCCACCCAACATCACAAAGCACTAACAATTCCACCGAACGTTACAAAGCATTAACAATTCCACACAACATCACAGAGCATTAACAATTCCACCCATCACACAGCGAAATCAATTCCACCCATGACTCACAACATTAATAATTCCACCCAACATCACAAAGCGTTAACAAATCCACACAACTTCACAAAGCATTAACAACTCCACAAACGTAACACAGTTTTAACAATTCCACCAAACGTCACAAAATATTAACAATTCCACAAACATCACAAAGCATTAACAATTCCATGCAACATCAGAAAGCATTAATAATTCCACCCAACATCTCAAAACATTAACAATTCCACCAAAATCCCAAAGCATTAACAACAGCACAAACGTCACGCCGCATTAACAATTCCACCCAACGTCACTAAGCATTAACAATTCCACAAACGTCACAAAGCATTAACAACTCCACAAACGTCACACAGCGTAAACAATTCCACCCAACGTCACAAAGCATTAACAATTCCACAAACGTCACAGATCGTTAATAATTGCACCCATCACACAGCGAAAAGAATTCCACCCAACGTCACAAAGCGTTAACAATTCCACTCCAGACACCGTCACAAATCATTCACTATTCCGTCGAAAGTCACACAGCATTAACAACTCCACCCAACGTGACAAAGCATTAATAATTCAACCGAACTTCACAAAGCATTAACAATTCCACCCAACGTCACAAAGCATGAACAATTCCACCCAACAGCACAAAGCATTAACAACTCCACAAACGTAACACAGTGTTAACAATTCCACCCAACGTCACAAAATAATAACAATTTCACACAACGTCACAAAGCATTAACAATTCCACCCGTCAGAAAGCTTTAACAATTCCACCCAACGCCACAAATCGTTAACAAGTCCACCCAAAATCACAAAGCATTAATGATTCCGCCCAACGCTACAAATGTTAACAAATCCACACAACGTCACAAAGCATTACCAATTCCACCCAACGTCACAGAGCGTTAACAATTCTACCCAACGTCACCAAGCACTAACAATTCCACAAACGTCACAAAGCTTTAACAATTCCACTCAACATCACAAAGCAATAACAATTCCACCTAACGGAAAAAAGCATAATAATTCCACCCAACAGCACACAGCATTAACAATTCTGTCCAACGTTTCAAAGAATTAACAATTCCACCTAACGTCACACAGAATTAACAATTCCACCCAACATCACAAGTATTAACATTCCACCCAACGTCACAAAGCATTAACAACTCCACAAACGTAACACTGTGTTAACAATTCCACCAAATGTCACAAAGCATTAAGAATTCCACAAACATCACAAAGCATTAACAATTCCACCCAATATCAGAAAGCATTAATAATTCCACCCAATGTCACAAAGCATTAACAATTCCACCCAAAATCACAAAGCATTAACAACTGCACAAACCTCACACCGCATTAAAAATTCCACCCAATGTCATAAAGTATTAACAATTCCAAAAACGTCACAAAGCATTAACAAATCCACCTAACATCACAAAGCACTAACAATTCCACCGAACGTTACAAAGCATTAACAATTTCACACAACGTCACACAGCGTTAATAACTCCACCCAACGTTACACAGCATTAACAATTCCACAAAACATCACAGAGCATTAACAATTCCACCCATCACACAGCGAAATCAATTCCACCCATGACTCACAACATTAATAATTCCACCCAACATCACAAAGCGTTAACAAATCCACACAACTTCACAAAGCATTAACAACTCCACAAACGTAACACAGTTTTAACAATTCCACCAAACGTCACAAAATATTAACAATTCCACAAACATCACAAAGCATTAACAATTCCATGCAACATCAGAAAGCATTAATAATTCCACCCAACATCTCAAAACATTAACAATTCCACCAAAATCCCAAAGCATTAACAACAGCACAAACGTCACACCGCATTAACAATTCCACCCAACATCATAATGCATTAATAATTCCACGCAACGTCACACAGCGTTAACAACTCCACCCAACGTTACAAAGCATTAACAATTCCACACAACGTCACAGAGCGTAAATAATTGCACCCGTCACACAGCGGTAAGAATTCCACCCAACGTCACAAAGCGTTAACAATTCAACTCCACACAACGTCACAAATCATTCACTATTCCGTCGAAAGTCACATAGCATTAACAACTCCACCCAACGTTACACAGCATTACAATTCCACACGTCACAGAGCGCTAACAATTCCACCCGTCACAAAGCGAAATCAATTCCACCCATGACACAAAACATTAACAATTCCACCCAACATCACAAAGCATTAACAATTCCACCCAACGTTACAAAGCATTAACAATTCCACACAACGTCACAGAACGTTAACAATTCCACAAAACGTCACACAGCGTTAACAATTCCACACAACGTGACAAACCATTAACAAATCCACTAATGTCACACAGCGTTAACAATTCTACCCAACGTCACAAAGCACTAACAATTTCATCTAACGTCACACAGCATTAACAATTCCACCCAACGACACAAAGCATTAACAATTCCACACAGCGTCACAAAGCATTAACAATATCACCCAACGTCACACAGCATTAACAATTCCACCCAACATCTTGAAGTATTAACAATTCCGCCCAAAGTAACAAAGCGTTAACAATTCCACCCAATGTCGCAAAGCATTAACAATTCCACCCAATGTCACACAGGATTAACAATTCCACCTAACGTCACAAAGCATTAATAATTCCCCTCAACGTCACAAAGCATTAACAACTCCACAAACATCACACAGCGTAAACAATTCCACCCAACGTCACAAAGCATTAACAATTCCACAAATGACAGAAAGCATTAACAATTCAATCCAATTTCACAAAGTATTAACAAATCCACCCAACAGCACAAAGCATCAACAATTCCCCACAACGTCACAAAGCGTTAACAATCCCACCCAACGTCAATCAGCATTAACAATTCCACCCAACGTCAAACAGCATTAACAATTCCACTCAACATCACAAAGCATTAACAATTCCACCCAACGTCACACAGCATTAACAATTCAACCCAACATCTCAAAGCATTAACAAGTCCACCCAACGTAACAAAGCGTTAACAATTCAACCCAATGTCGCAAAGCATTAACAATTCCATCCAACATCACAAAGCACTAACAACTCCACAATCGTCACAGAGCGTTAACAATTCCACCCAACATCACAAAGCATTAACAATTCCACAAACGTCACAAAGCATTAACAATTCCACCCAACGTCACAAAGCATTAACAACTTTACCCAATGTCACACAGCATTAACAATTCCACCCAACGTCACAAAGCGTTAACAATACCAACCAACGTCACAAAGCGTTAACAATTCCACCCAACGTCACAAACATTTAGCAATTCTCCAACTTCACAAAGCATTAACAATTCCAACCAACATCACAAGTATTAACATTCCACCAAATGTCACAAAGCATTAACAATTCCACAAAAATCACAAAGCATTAACAATTCCACCCAATATTAGAAAGCATTAATAATTCCACCCAATGTCAGAAAGCATTAACAATTCCACCCAAAATCACAAAGCATTAACAACTGCACAAACTTCACACCGCATTAAAAATTCCACCCAATGTCACAAAGCATTAACAATTCCAAAAACGTCACAAAGCATTAACAAATCCACCCAACATCACAAAGCACTAACAATTCCACCCAACTTTACAAAGCATTAACAATTTCACACAACGTCACAAAGCGTTAACAACTCCACCCTACGTTACAAAGCATTAACAATTCAACCTAACGTCACAGAGCGTTAACAATTCCACCCAATGTCACAAAGCATTAACAATTCCACACAACGTCACACAGCGTTAACAATTCCACACAACCTGACAAAGTACTAACAATCTCACCCAACGTTACAAGTGATTAACAATTCCACCCAACATCACAAAGCGTTAATAATTCCACCCAACATCACACAGCATTAACAATACACCCAACGTCACGAAGCATTAACGATTCCACAAATGTCACAAAGCAATAACAATTCCACCCAACGTCACAAAGCACTAACAATTGCACCCAACATGACAAAGCATTAACAATACACACAACGTCACAAAGCATTAACAACTCCACCCAACATCACAAAGCATTAACAATTCCACAAATGTCACGAAGCATTAACAATTCCACCCAAGGTTACAAAGCATTAACAATTCTGCCCAACGTTACAAGGCATTAACAATTCCACCCACGTCAGAAAGCATTAATAATTCCACCTAATGTCACAAAGCATTAACAATCTCACCAAACGACACACAGCTTTAAAAATTCCACCCAACATAACAAAGCATTAACAATTCCACCCATCACACAGCGTTAACAATTCCACCTACATCACACAGCATTAACAATTCCACCCAAAATCTCAAAGCATTAATAATTCCGCCCAACGTAACAAAGCGTTAACAATTCCACCCAACGTCACAAATCATTAACAATTCCACCAAAAATCACAAAGCATTATCAACTCCACAAACGTCACACAGCGTAAACAATTACACCCAATGTCACAAAGCATTAACAATTTCACACAACGTCACACAGCGTTAACAACTCCACCCAACGTTACACTGCATTACAATTCCACCCAAAATCCCAAAGCATTAATAATTCCACCCAATGTCTCAAAGCATTAGCAATCCCACCAAACGACACACAGCTTTAAAAATTCCACCCAACATCACAAAGCATTAACAATTCCACTCATCACACAGCGTTAACAATTCCACCCAACGTTACAAAGCATTAGCAATTCCAGACAACGTCACAGAACGTTAACAATTCCACAAAACGTCACAAAGCGTTAACAAATCCACACAATGTCACTAATCATTAACAATTCCGCTGAAAGTCACACAGCATTAACAATTCCACCCAACGTCACAAAGCGTTAACAATTCCACACAGCGTCACAAAGCATTAACAATATCACCCAACGTCACACAGCATTAACAATTCCACCCAACATCTTGAAGCATTAACTATTCCGCCCAAAGTAACAAAGCGTTAACAATTCCACCCAATGTCGCAAAGCATTAACAATTCCACCCAATGTCACACGTGATTAACAATTCCACCCAACATCACACAGCATTAACAATCCACCCAACGTCACGAAGCATTAACAATTCCACAAATGTCACAAAGCAATAACAATTCCACCCAACGTCACAAAGCACTAACAATTCCACCCAACATGACAAAGCATTAACAATTCCACCCAACATCACAAAGCATTAACAATACACACAACGTCACCAAGCATTAAAAACTCTACCCAACATCACAAAGCATTAACAATTCCACAAATGTCACGAAGCATTAACAATTCCACCCAAGGTTACAAAGTGTTAACAATTCCTCCAACGTCATAAAGCATTAACAATTCCACCCAACCTCACAGAGCGTTAACAATTCTACCCAACGTCACAAAGCATTAACAATTCCAGAAACGTCACAAAGCTTTAACAATTCCACCCAACAATCACAAAGCGTTAACAATTCCACTCAACGTCACAAAGTGTTAACAATTCCACCCAACGTCACACAGCGTTAACAACTCCACCCGAGTTTACAAAGCATTAACAATTCCACCTAACGTCACAGAGCGTTAACAATTCCACCCAACGTCACACAACGTTAACAATTCCACCCAATGTGACAAAGCACTAACAATCTCACCCAACGTCACACGTAGTTAACAATTCCACCCAACATCTAAAAGCATTAACAATTCCACCCAACATCACAAAGCGTTAATAATTCCACCCAACATCACACAGCGTTAACAATCCACCCAATGTCACGAAGCATTAACAATTCCACAAACGTCGCAAAGCGTTAACAATTCCATCCAACATCACAAAGCATTAACAATTCCACCAAACGTCACAAAGCAATAACAATTCCATCCAACATCACGAAGCGTTAATAATTCAACCCAACGTCACAAAGCGTTAACAATTCCACACAGCGTCACAAAACATTAAAATTTCCACCCGTCACACAGCATTAACAATTCCACCAAACATCTCAAAGCATTAATAATTCCGCCCAACGTAACAAAGCGTTAACAATTCCACCCAATGTTGCAAAGCATTAACAATTCCATCCAACATCACAAAGCATTAACAATTCCACCAAACGTCACAAAGCATTAACAATTCCACCCAACATCACACAGCATTAACAGTTGCACCCAAAGTCACAAAGCATTAACAATTCCACCCAACCTCTCAAAGCATTAACAAATCCACCAAAGTCATACAGCGTTAACAATTCTACCCAAAGTCACAAAGCACTAACAATTTCACCCAACATCACACAACATTAACAATTACGCCCAACATCTCAAAGCATTAACAATTCCACCCATCGCACAGCGTTAACAATTCCACCCACATCACACAGCGTTAACAATTGCACGAAAAATCACAAAGCGTTAACAATTCCACCCAACATCACAAAGCATTGACAATTCCACCCAACGTTGCAAAGCATTAACAATTTCATACAACGTCACAAAGCATTATCAATTCCACCCAACATTACAAACCATTAACAATTCCGCCAAACGATACAGTGTTAACAATTACAGCCAACGTCACAAAGTGTTAACAATTCCACTCAACATCACACAGCATTAACAACTCCACCCTACGTTACAAAGCAATAACAATTCGACCTAATGTCACAGAGAGTTAACAATTCCACAGAATGACACAAAGCGTTAACAATTCCAGCCAACGTCGCACAGCGTTAACAATTCCACCCAACATGAGAAAGCACTAACAATTTCACGCAACGTCACACGTGATTAACAATTCCACCCAACATCTAAAAGCATTAACAATTCCACGCAAAATCACAAAGCGTTAATAACTCCACCCAACATCACACAGCGTTAACAATCCACCCAACGTCACAAAACATTAACAATTCCACCCAACGTCACACAGCATTAACAATTCCACCCAACATCACAAAGCATTTACAATTCCACCAAATGTCACAAAGCATTAACAATTCCACCCAACGTCACAAAGCATTAACAATTCCACAAACATCACAAAGCATTAACAATTCAACCCAACTTCACAAAGCATTAACAATGCCACCCAATGTATCAAAACATTAACAATTGCACCCAAAATCCCAAAGCATTAATAATTCCACCCAATGTCACAAAGCATTAGCAATCCCACCAAACGACACACAGCTTTAAAAATTCCACCCAACATCACAAAGCATTAACAATTCCACCCATCACACAGCGTTAACAATTCCACCCAACGTTACAAAGCAGTAACAATTCCACCCATCACACAGCGTTAACAATTCCACCTACATCACACAGCATTAACAATTGCACCAAGCATCACAAAGCGTTAACAATTCCATCCAACATCACAAAGCATTAACAATTCCACCCAACGTTACAAAGCATTAACAATTCCACAAACGTCACAGAGCGTTAACAATTCCACCCAACGTCACCAAGCACTAACAATTCCACAAACGTCACAAAGCTTTAACAATTCCACCCAACATCACAAAGCATTAACAATTCCACCCAACTTCACAAAGCAATAACAATTCCACCTAACGTAACAAAGCATAATAATTCCACCCAACAGCACACAGCATTCACAATATCACCCAACATCACAAAGCATTAACAATTCCACCCAACCTCTCAAAGCATTAACAAATCCACCAAAGTCATACAGCGTTAACAATTCTACCCAAAGTCACAAAGCACTAACAATTTCACCCAACATCACACAACATTAACAATTCCGCCCAACATCTCAAAGCATTAACAATACACACAACGTCACCAAGCATTAAAAACTCTACCCAACATCACAAAGCATTAACAATTCCACAAATGTCACGAAGCATTAACAATTCCACCCAAGGTTACAAAGTGTTAACAATTCCTCCAACGTCATAAAGCATTAACAATTCCACCCAACCTCACAGAGCGTTAACAATTCTACCCAACGTCACAAAGCATTAACAATTCCAGAAACGTCACAAAGCTTTAACAATTCCACCCAACAATCACAAAGCGTTAACAATTCCACTCAACGTCACAAAGTGTTAACAATTCCACCCAACGTCACACAGCGTTAACAACTCCACCCTAGTTTACAAAGCATTAACAATTCCACCTAACGTCACAGAGCGTTAACAATTCCACCCAACGTCACACAACGTTAACAATTCCACCCAATGTGACAAAGCACTAACAATCTCACCCAACGTCACACGTAGTTAACAATTCCACCCAACATCTAAAAGCATTAACAATTCCACCCAACATCACAAAGCGTTAATAATTCCACCCATCACACAGCGTTAACAATCCACCCAATGTCACGAAGCATTAACAATTCCACAAACGTCGCAAAGCGTTAACAATTCCATCCAACATCACAAAGCATTAACAATTCCACCAAACGTCACAAAGCAATAACAATTCCATCCAACATCACGAAGCGTTAATAATTCAACCCAACGTCACAAAGCGTTAACAATTCCACACAGCGTCACAAAACATTAAAATTTCCACCCGTCACACAGCATTAACAATTCCACCAAACATCTCAAAGCATTAATAATTCCGCCCAACGTAACAAAGCGTTAACAATTCCACCCAATGTCGCAAAGCATTAACAATTCCATCCAACATCACAAAGCATTAACAATTCCACCAAACGTCACAAAGCATTAACAATTCCACCCAACATCACACAGCATTAACAGTTGCACCCAAAGTCACAAAGCATTAACAATTCCACCCAACCTCTCAAAGCATTAACAAATCCACCAAAGTCATACAGCGTTAACAATTCTACCCAAAGTCACAAAGCACTAACAATTTCACCCAACATCACACAACATTAACAATTCCGCCCAACATCTCAAAGCATTAACAATTCCACCCATCGCACAGCGTTAACAATTCCACCCACATCACACAGCGTTAACAATTGCACGAAAAATCACAAAGCGTTAACAATTCCACCCAACATCACAAAGCATTGACAATTCCACCCAACGTTGCAAAGCATTAACAATTTCATACAACGTCACAAAGCATTATCAATTCCACCCAACATTTCAAACCATTAACAATTCCGCCAAACGTTACAGTGTTAACAATTACAGCCAACGTCACAAAGTGTTAACAATTCCACTCAACATCACACAGCATTAACAACTCCACCCTACGTTACAAAGCAATAACAATTCGACCTAATGTCACCAAGCACTAACAATTCCACAAACGTCACAAAGCTTTAACAATTCCACCCAACATCACAAAGCAATAACAATTCCACCTAACGTAACAAAGCATAATAATTCCACCCAACAGCACACATCATTCACAATACCACCCACATCACAAAGCATTAACAATTTTGCCCAACGTTTCAAAGAATTAACAATTCCACCTAACGTCACAAACCATTAACAATTCAACACAACATCACAAAGCATTAATAATTCTACCCAACGTCACACAGCATTAACAATTCCACCCAACGCCACAAAGCACTAACAACTCCACAATCGTCGCAAAGTATTAACAATTCCACCCAACGTCACAAAACGTTAACAATTCCACCCAACGTCACAAAGCATTAACAACTTTACCCAATGTCACACAGCATTAACAATTCCACCCAACGTCACAAAGCGTTAACAATTCCACCCAACGTCACAAAGCGTTAACAATTCCACCCAACGTCACAAACATTTAGCAATTCTCCAACTTCACAAAGCATTAACAATTCCAACCAACATCACAAGTATTAACATTCCACCCAACGTCACAAAGCATTAACAACTCCACAAACATAACACTGTATTAACAATTCCACCAAATGTCACAAAGCATTAACAATTCCACAAACATCACAAAGCATTAACAAATCCACCCAGCATCACAAAGCACTAACAATTCCACCCAACGTTACAAAGCATTAACAATTTCACACAACGTCACAAAGCGTTAAAACTCCACCCTACGTTATAAAGCATTAACAATTCCACCTAACGTCACAGAGCGTTAACAATTCCACCCAACGTCACAAAGCATTAACAATTCCACCCAACGTCACACAGCGTTAACAATTCCACCCAACCTGACAAAGTACTAACAATCTCACCCAACGTCACACGTGATTAACAATTCCACCCAACATCACAAAGCGTTAATAATTCCACCCAACATGACACAGCGTTAAAAATACACCCAATGTCACGAAGCATTAACAATTCCACAAACGTCACAAAGCAATAACAATTCCACCCAACGTCACAAAGCACTAACAATTGCACCCAACATGACAAAGCATTAACAATACACACAACGTCACAAAGCATTAACACCCAACATCACAAAGCATTAACAATTCCACAAATGTCACGAAGCATTAACAATTCCACACAAGGTTACAAAGCATTAACAATTCTGCCCAATGTTACAAGGCGTTAACAATTCCACCCACGTCAGAAAGCAATAATAATTCCACCTAATGTCACAAAGCATTAACAATCTCACCAAACGACACACAGCTTTAAAAATTCCACCCAACATAACAAAGCATTAACAATTCCACCCATCACACAGCGTTAACAATTTCACCTACATCACACAGCATTAACAATTCCACCCAAAATCTCAAAGCATTAATAATTCCGCCCAACGTAACAAAGCGTTAACAATTCCACCCAACGTCAGAAAACATTAACAATTCCACCCAAAATCACAAAGCATTAACAACTCCACAAACGTCACACAGCGTAAACAATTACACCCAATGTCACAAAGCATTAACAATTCCAGAAACGTCACAAAGCATTAACAAATCCACCCAACATCACAAAGCATTAACAATTTCACACAACATAACACAGCGTTAACAACTCCACCCAACATTACAAAACACTAACAATTCCACCCAACGTTACAAAGCATTAACAATTTCACACAACGTCACACAGCGTTAACAACTCCACCCAACGTTACACTGCATTACAGTTCCACATGACGTCACAGAGCGTTAACAATTCCACCCTTCACAAAGCGAAATCAATTCCACCCATGACACACAACATTAACAATTCCACCCAACATCACAAAGCATTAACAACTCCACAAACGTAACACAGTGTTAACAATTCCACCAAACGTCACTAAGTATTAACAATTCCACTAACATCACAAAGCATTAACAATTCCATCCAACATCAGAAAGCATTAATAATTCCACCCAATGTCACAAAGCATTAGCAATCCCACCAAATGACACACAGCTTTAAAAATTCCACCCAACATCACAAAGCATTAACAATTCCACCCATCACACAGCGTTAACAATTCCACCCAATGTTACAAAGCATTAACAATTCCACACAACGTCACAGAACGTTAACAATTCCACAAAACGTCACAAAGCATTAACAAATCCACACAACGTCACTAATCAGTAACAATTCCGCTGAAAGTCACACAGCGTTAACAATTCCACCCAACGTGACAAAGCATTAACAAATCCACCAACATCACACAGCGTTAAAAATTCTACCCAACATCACAAAGGACTAACAATTTCACCTAACGTCAGAAAGCATTAACAATTCAACCCAATTTCACAAAGCATTAACAATTCCACCCAACAGCACAAAGCATCAACAATTCCCCACAACTTCATATAGCGTTAACAATCCCACCCAACGTCAAACAGTATTAACAATTCCACCCAACGTCAAACAGCCTTAACAATTCCACCCAACATCACAAAGCATTAACAATTCCACCCAACGTCACACAGCATTAACAATTCCACCCAACATCACAAAGCATTAACAATTCCACCAAATGTCACAAAGCATTAACAATTCCACCCAAAGTCACAAAGCATTAACAATTCCACAAACATCACAAAGCATTAACAATTCAACCCAACTTCATAAAGCATTAACAATTCCACCCAATGTTTCAAAGCATTAACAATTCCGCCCAACGTTACAATGCGTTAACAATTCCACACATGTCAGAAAGCATTAATAATTCAACCCAATGTCACAAAGCATTAACTATCCCACCAAACGACACACAGCTTTAAAAATTCCACCCAACATACCAAAGCATTAACAATTCCACCCATCACACAGCGTTAAGAATTCCACCTACATCACACAGCATTAACAATTCCACCCAAAATCTCAAAGCATTAATAATTCCGTCCAACGTAACAAAGCGTTATCATTTCCAAGCAACGTCACAAATCATTAACAATTCCACCCAAAATCACAAAGCATTAACAACTCCACAAATGTCACACAGCGTAAACAATTCTACCCAATGTCACAAAGCATTAACAATTTGAAAAACGTCACAAAGCATTAACAAATCCACCAACATCACACAGCGTTAAAAATTCTACCCAACATCACAAAGGACTAACAATTTCAACTAACGTCAGAAAGCATTAACAACTCCACCCAACATCACAAAGCACTAATAGTTCTACCCAACGTTACACAGCATTACAATTCCACACAACGTCACAGAGCGTTAACAATTCCACCCGTCACAAAGTGAAATCAATTCCACCCATGACACACAACATTAACAATTCCACCCAACATCACAAAGCATTAACAACTCCACAAACGTAACACAGTGTTAACAATTCCACCAAACGTCACTGTATTAACAATTCCACAAACATCACAAAGCATTAACAATTCCATCCAACATCAGAAAGCATTAATAATTCCACCCAACGTCTCAAAACATTAACAATTGCACCCAAAATCCCAAAGCATTAATAATTCCACCCAATGTCACAAAGCATTAGCAATCCCACCAAACGACACACAGCTTTAAAAATTCCACCCAACATCACAAAGCAGTAACAATTAAACCCATCACACAGCGTTAACAATTCCACCTACATCACACAGCATTAACAATTGCACCAAGCATCACAAAGCGTTAACAATTCCATCCAACATCACAAAGCATTAACAATTCCACCCAACGTTACAAAGCATTAACAATTCCACACAACGTCACAGAACGTTAACAATTCCACAAAACGTCACAAAGCACTAACAATTCCACAAACGTCACAGAGCGTTAACAATTCCACCCAACGTCACCAAGCACTAACAATTCCATAGACGTCACAAAGCTTTAACAATTCCACCCAACATCACAAAGCATTAACAATTCCATCCAACATCAGAAAGCATTAATAATTCCACCCAACGTCTCAAAACATTAACAATTGCACCCAAAATCCCAAAGCATTAATAATTCCACCCAATGTCACAAAGCATTAGCAATCCCACCAAACGACACACAGCTTTAAAAATTCCACCCAACATCACAAAGCAGTAACAATTAAACCCATCACACAGCGTTAACAATTCCACCTACATCACACAGCATTAACAATTGCACCAAGCATCACAAAGCGTTAACAATTCCATCCAACATCACAAAGCATTAACAATTCCACCCAACGTTACAAAGCATTAACAATTCCACAAACGTCACAGAGCGTTAACAATTCCACCCAACGTCACCAAGCACTAACAATTCCACAAACGTCACAAAGCTTTAACAATTCCACCCAACATCACAAAGCATTAACAATTCCACCCAACTTCACAAAGCAATAACAATTCCACCTAACGTAACAAAGCATAATAATTCCACCCAACAGCACACAGCATTCACAATATCACCCAACATCACAAAGCATTAACAATTCCACCCAACCTCTCAAAGCATTAACAAATCCACCAAAGTCATACAGCGTTAACAATTCTACCCAAAGTCACAAAGCACTAACAATTTCACCCAACATCACACAACATTAACAATTCCGCCCAACATCTCAAAGCATTAACAATACACACAACGTCACCAAGCATTAAAAACTCTACCCAACATCACAAAGCATTAACAATTCCACAAATGTCACGAAGCATTAACAATTCCACCCAAGGTTACAAAGTGTTAACAATTCCTCCAACGTCATAAAGCATTAACAATTCCACCCAACCTCACAGAGCGTTAACAATTCTACCCAACGTCACAAAGCATTAACAATTCCAGAAACGTCACAAAGCTTTAACAATTCCACCCAACAATCACAAAGCGTTAACAATTCCACTCAACGTCACAAAGTGTTAACAATTCCACCCAACGTCACACAGCGTTAACAACTCCACCCTAGTTTACAAAGCATTAACAATTCCACCTAACGTCACAGAGCGTTAACAATTCCACCCAACGTCACACAACGTTAACAATTCCACCCAATGTGACAAAGCACTAACAATCTCACCCAACGTCACACGTAGTTAACAATTCCACCCAACATCTAAAAGCATTAACAATTCCACCCAACATCACAAAGCGTTAATAATTCCACCCATCACACAGCGTTAACAATCCACCCAATGTCACGAAGCATTAACAATTCCACAAACGTCGCAAAGCGTTAACAATTCCATCCAACATCACAAAGCATTAACAATTCCACCAAACGTCACAAAGCAATAACAATTCCATCCAACATCACGAAGCGTTAATAATTCAACCCAACGTCACAAAGCGTTAACAATTCCACACAGCGTCACAAAACATTAAAATTTCCACCCGTCACACAGCATTAACAATTCCACCAAACATCTCAAAGCATTAATAATTCCGCCCAACGTAACAAAGCGTTAACAATTCCACCCAATGTCGCAAAGCATTAACAATTCCATCCAACATCACAAAGCATTAACAATTCCACCAAACGTCACAAAGCATTAACAATTCCACCCAACATCACACAGCATTAACAGTTGCACCCAAAGTCACAAAGCATTAACAATTCCACCCAACCTCTCAAAGCATTAACAAATCCACCAAAGTCATACAGCGTTAACAATTCTACCCAAAGTCACAAAGCACTAACAATTTCACCCAACATCACACAACATTAACAATTCCGCCCAACATCTCAAAGCATTAACAATTCCACCCATCGCACAGCGTTAACAATTCCACCCACATCACACAGCGTTAACAATTGCACGAAAAATCACAAAGCGTTAACAATTCCACCCAACATCACAAAGCATTGACAATTCCACCCAACGTTGCAAAGCATTAACAATTTCATACAACGTCACAAAGCATTATCAATTCCACCCAACATTTCAAACCATTAACAATTCCGCCAAACGTTACAGTGTTAACAATTACAGCCAACGTCACAAAGTGTTAACAATTCCACTCAACATCACACAGCATTAACAACTCCACCCTACGTTACAAAGCAATAACAATTCGACCTAATGTCACCAAGCACTAACAATTCCACAAACGTCACAAAGCTTTAACAATTCCACCCAACATCACAAAGCATTAACAATTCCACCCAACTTCACAAAGCAATAACAATTCCACCTAACGTAACAAAGCATAATAATTCCACCCAACAGCACACATCATTCACAATACCACCCACATCACAAAGCATTAACAATTTTGCCCAACGTTTCAAAGAATTAACAATTCCACCTAACGTCACAAACCATTAACAATTCAACACAACATCACAAAGCATTAATAATTCTACCCAACGTCACACAGCATTAACAATTCCACCCAACGCCACAAAGCACTAACAACTCCACAATCGTCGCAAAGTATTAACAATTCCACCCAACGTCACAAAACGTTAACAATTCCACCCAACGTCACAAAGCATTAACAACTTTACCCAATGTCACACAGCATTAACAATTCCACCCAACGTCACAAAGCGTTAACAATTCCACCCAACGTCACAAAGCGTTAACAATTCCACCCAACGTCACAAACATTTAGCAATTCTCCAACTTCACAAAGCATTAACAATTCCAACCAACATCACAAGTATTAACATTCCACCCAACGTCACAAAGCATTAACAACTCCACAAACATAACACTGTATTAACAATTCCACCAAATGTCACAAAGCATTAACAATTCCACAAACATCACAAAGCATTAACAAATCCACCCAGCATCACAAAGCACTAACAATTCCACCCAACGTTACAAAGCATTAACAATTTCACACAACGTCACAAAGCGTTAAAACTCCACCCTACGTTATAAAGCATTAACAATTCCACCTAACGTCACAGAGCGTTAACAATTCCACCCAACGTCACAAAGCATTAACAATTCCACCCAACGTCACACAGCGTTAACAATTCCACCCAACCTGACAAAGTACTAACAATCTCACCCAACGTCACACGTGATTAACAATTCCACCCAACATCACAAAGCGTTAATAATTCCACCCAACATGACACAGCGTTAAAAATACACCCAATGTCACGAAGCATTAACAATTCCACAAACGTCACAAAGCAATAACAATTCCACCCAACGTCACAAAGCACTAACAATTGCACCCAACATGACAAAGCATTAACAATACACACAACGTCACAAAGCATTAACACCCAACATCACAAAGCATTAACAATTCCACAAATGTCACGAAGCATTAACAATTCCACACAAGGTTACAAAGCATTAACAATTCTGCCCAATGTTACAAGGCGTTAACAATTCCACCCACGTCAGAAAGCAATAATAATTCCACCTAATGTCACAAAGCATTAACAATCTCACCAAACGACACACAGCTTTAAAAATTCCACCCAACATAACAAAGCATTAACAATTCCACCCATCACACAGCGTTAACAATTTCACCTACATCACACAGCATTAACAATTCCACCCAAAATCTCAAAGCATTAATAATTCCGCCCAACGTAACAAAGCGTTAACAATTCCACCCAACGTCAGAAAACATTAACAATTCCACCCAAAATCACAAAGCATTAACAACTCCACAAACGTCACACAGCGTAAACAATTACACCCAATGTCACAAAGCATTAACAATTCCAGAAACGTCACAAAGCATTAACAAATCCACCCAACATCACAAAGCATTAACAATTTCACACAACATAACACAGCGTTAACAACTCCACCCAACATTACAAAACACTAACAATTCCACCCAACGTTACAAAGCATTAACAATTTCACACAACGTCACACAGCGTTAACAACTCCACCCAACGTTACACTGCATTACAGTTCCAAATGACGTCACAGAGCGTTAACAATTCCACCCTTCACAAAGCGAAATCAATTCCACCCATGACACACAACATTAACAATTCCACCCAACATCACAAAGCATTAACAACTCCACAAACGTAACACAGTGTTAACAATTCCACCAAACGTCACTAAGTATTAACAATTCCACTAACATCACAAAGCATTAACAATTCCATCCAACATCAGAAAGCATTAATAATTCCACCCAATGTCACAAAGCATTAGCAATCCCACCAAATGACACACAGCTTTAAAAATTCCACCCAACATCACAAAGCATTAACAATTCCACCCATCACACAGCGTTAACAATTCCACCCAATGTTACAAAGCATTAACAATTCCACACAACGTCACAGAACGTTAACAATTCCACAAAACGTCACAAAGCATTAACAAATCCACACAACGTCACTAATCAGTAACAATTCCGCTGAAAGTCACACAGCGTTAACAATTCCACCCAACGTGACAAAGCATTAACAAATCCACCAACATCACACAGCGTTAAAAATTCTACCCAACATCACAAAGGACTAACAATTTCACCTAACGTCAGAAAGCATTAACAATTCAACCCAATTTCACAAAGCATTAACAATTCCACCCAACAGCACAAAGCATCAACAATTCCCCACAACTTCATATAGCGTTAACAATCCCACCCAACGTCAAACAGTATTAACAATTCCACCCAACGTCAAACAGCCTTAACAATTCCACCCAACATCACAAAGCATTAACAATTCCACCCAACGTCACACAGCATTAACAATTCCACCCAACATCACAAAGCATTAACAATTCCACCAAATGTCACAAAGCATTAACAATTCCACCCAAAGTCACAAAGCATTAACAATTCCACAAACATCACAAAGCATTAACAATTCAACCCAACTTCATAAAGCATTAACAATTCCACCCAATGTTTCAAAGCATTAACAATTCCGCCCAACGTTACAATGCGTTAACAATTCCACACATGTCAGAAAGCATTAATAATTCAACCCAATGTCACAAAGCATTAACTATCCCACCAAACGACACACAGCTTTAAAAATTCCACCCAACATACCAAAGCATTAACAATTCCACCCATCACACAGCGTTAAGAATTCCACCTACATCACACAGCATTAACAATTCCACCCAAAATCTCAAAGCATTAATAATTCCGTCCAACGTAACAAAGCGTTATCATTTCCAAGCAACGTCACAAATCATTAACAATTCCACCCAAAATCACAAAGCATTAACAACTCCACAAATGTCACACAGCGTAAACAATTCTACCCAATGTCACAAAGCATTAACAATTTGAAAAACGTCACAAAGCATTAACAAATCCACCAACATCACACAGCGTTAAAAATTCTACCCAACATCACAAAGGACTAACAATTTCAACTAACGTCAGAAAGCATTAACAACTCCACCCAACATCACAAAGCACTAATAGTTCTACCCAACGTTACACAGCATTACAATTCCACACAACGTCACAGAGCGTTAACAATTCCACCCGTCACAAAGTGAAATCAATTCCACCCATGACACACAACATTAACAATTCCACCCAACATCACAAAGCATTAACAACTCCACAAACGTAACACAGTGTTAACAATTCCACCAAACGTCACTGTATTAACAATTCCACAAACATCACAAAGCATTAACAATTCCATCCAACATCAGAAAGCATTAATAATTCCACCCAACGTCTCAAAACATTAACAATTGCACCCAAAATCCCAAAGCATTAATAATTCCACCCAATGTCACAAAGCATTAGCAATCCCACCAAACGACACACAGCTTTAAAAATTCCACCCAACATCACAAAGCAGTAACAATTAAACCCATCACACAGCGTTAACAATTCCACCTACATCACACAGCATTAACAATTGCACCAAGCATCACAAAGCGTTAACAATTCCATCCAACATCACAAAGCATTAACAATTCCACCCAACGTTACAAAGCATTAACAATTCCACACAACGTCACAGAACGTTAACAATTCCACAAAACGTCACAAAGCACTAACAATTCCACAAACGTCACAGAGCGTTAACAATTCCACCCAACGTCACCAAGCACTAACAATTCCATAGACGTCACAAAGCTTTAACAATTCCACCCAACATCACAAAGCATTAACAATTCCATCCAACATCAGAAAGCATTAATAATTCCACCCAACGTCTCAAAACATTAACAATTGCACCCAAAATCCCAAAGCATTAATAATTCCACCCAATGTCACAAAGCATTAGCAATCCCACCAAACGACACACAGCTTTAAAAATTCCACCCAACATCACAAAGCAGTAACAATTAAACCCATCACACAGCGTTAACAATTCCACCTACATCACACAGCATTAACAATTGCACCAAGCATCACAAAGCGTTAACAATTCCATCCAACATCACAAAGCATTAACAATTCCACCCAACGTTACAAAGCATTAACAATTCCACACAACGTCACAGAACGTTAACAATTCCACAAAACGTCACAAAGCACTAACAATTCCACAAACGTCACAGAGCGTTAACAATTCCACCCAACGTCACCAAGCACTAACAATTCCACATACGTCACAAAGCTGTAACAATTCCACCCAACATCACAAAGCATTAACAATTCCACCCAACTTCACAAAGCAATAACAATTCCACCTAACGTAACAAAGCATAATAATTCCACACAACAGCACACAGCATTCACAATTCCACCCAACATCACAAAGCATTAACAATTTTGCCCAACGTTTCAAAGAATTAACAATTCCACCTAACGTCACAAACCATTAACAATTCAACACAACATCACAAAGCATTAATAATTCCACCCAACGTCACAAAGCATTAACAATTCTACCCAACGTCACACAGCATTAACAATTCCACCCAACGTCACAAAGCACTAACAACTCCACAATCGTCACAAAGTATTAACAATTCCACCCAACGTCACAAAACATTAACAATTCCACCCAACGTCACAAAGCGTTAACAATTCCACCCGTCACACAGCGAAATCAATTCCACCCATGACTCACAACATTAATAATTCCACCCAACATCACAAAGCTTTAACAAATCCACACAACTTCACAAACCATTAACACCTCCACAAACGTAACACAGTGTTAACAATTCCACCAAATGTCACAAAAGTATTAACAATTCCACAAACATCACAAAGCATTAACAATTCCATCCAACATCATAAAGCATTAATAATTCCACCTAATGTCTCAAAATATTAACAATTCCACCCAAAATCCCAAAGCATTAACAACTGCACAAACGTCACACCGCATTAACAATTCCACCCAACAGCACAAAGTATTAACAACTCCACTAACGTAACACAGTGTTAACAATTTCACCCAACGTCAAAAAACAATAACAATTTCACACAACGTCACAAAGCATTAACAATTCCACCCAACGTCAGAAAGCTTTAACAATTCCACCCAACGCCACAAATCGTTAACAATTGTACCCAAAATCACAAAGCATTAATGATTCCACACAACGCCACAAATGTTAACAAATCCACACAACGTCACAAAGCATTACCAATTCCACCCAACCTCACAGAGCGTTAACAATTCCACCCAACGTCACCAAGCACTAACAATTCCATAAACATCACAAAGCTTTAACAATTCCACCCAACATCACAAAGCATTAACAATTCCACCCAACTTCACAAAGCAATAACAATTCCACCTAATGTAACAAAGCATAATAATTCCACCCAACAGCACACAGCATTCACAATTCCACCCAACATCACAAAGCATTAACAATTCTACCCAACGTCACACAGCATTAAGAATTCCACAAAAACGTCACAAAGCATTAACAAACTCCACAAATGTAACACAGTGTTAACAATTCCACCAAACGTCACAAAGCATTAACAATTCCACCCAAAATCACAAAGCATTGATAATTCCACCCAATGTTACAAAGCATTAACAATTTCACACAATGTCACAAAGCATTAACAATTCCACCCAACGTTACAAATCATTACCAATTCCACCCAACGTCACAGAGCGTTAACAATTCCACCCAACGTCACCAAGCACTAACAATTCCATAAACGTCACAAAGCTTTAACAATTCCACCCAACATCACAAAGCATTAACAATTCCACCCAACTTCACAAAGCAATAACAATTCCACCTAATGTAACAAAGCATAATAATTCCACCCAACAGCACACAGCATTCACAATTCCAGCCAACATCACAAAGCATTAACAATTCTGCCCAGCGGTTCAAAGAATTAACAATTCCACGTAACGTCACAAACAATTAACAATTCAACACAACATCACAAAGCATTATCAATTCCACCCAACATCACAAAGCATTAACAATTCTACCCAACGTCACACAGCATTAAGAATTCCACCCAACGTCACAAAGCATTAACAAACTCCACAAATGTAACACAGAGTTAACAATTCCACCAAACGTCACAAAGCATGAACAATTCCACCCAAAATCACAAAGCATTGATAATTCCACCCAATGTTACAAAGCATTAACAATTTCACACAACGTCACAAAGCATTAACAATTCCACCCAACGTTACAAATCATTAACAATTCCGCCCAATGTTACAAAGCGATAACAATTAAAGCCAACGTAACAAAGCGTTAACAATTCCACCCAACGCACACTGCGTTAACAACTCCACCCTACGTTACAAAGCATTAACAATTCCACCCAACGTCACAGAGCGTTAACAATTCCACCCAACGTCACAAAGCAATAACAACTCCACAAGCGTCACAGAGCGTTAACAATTCCACCCAACATCACAAAGCATTAACAATTCCACAAACGTCACAGAGCATTAACAATTCCACCCAACGTCACAAAACGTTAACAATTCCACCCAACGTCACAAAGCGTTATACAATTCCACCCGTCACACAGCGAAATCAATTCCACCCATGACTCACAACATTAATAATTCCACCCAACATCACAAAGCTTTAACAAATCCACACAACTTCACAAACCATTAACACCTCCACAAACGTAACACAGTGTTAACAATTCCACCAAATGTCACAAAAGTATTAACAATTCCACAAACATCACAAAGCATTAACAATTCCATCCAACATCATAAAGCATTAATAATTCCACCTAATGTCTCAAAATATTAACAATTCCACCCAAAATCCCAAAGCATTAACAACTGCACAAACGTCACACCGCATTAACAATTCCACCCAACAGCACAAAGTATTAACAACTCCACTAACGTAACACAGTGTTAACAATTTCACCCAACGTCAAAAAACAATAACAATTTCACACAACGTCACAAAGCATTAACAATTCCACCCAACGTCAGAAAGCTTTAACAATTCCACCCAACGCCACAAATCGTTAACAATTGTACCCAAAATCACAAAGCATTAATGATTCCACACAACGCCACAAATGTTAACAAATCCACACAACGTCACAAAGCATTACCAATTCCACCCAACCTCACAGAGCGTTAACAATTCCACCCAACGTCACCAAGCACTAACAATTCCATAAACATCACAAAGCTTTAACAATTCCACCCAACATCACAAAGCATTAACAATTCCACCCAACTTCACAAAGCAATAACAATTCTACCCAATGTCACACAGCATTAAGAATTCCACCCAACGTCACAAAGCATTAACAAACTCCACAAATGTAACACAGTGTTAGCAATTCCACCAAACGTCACAAAGCATTAACAATTCCACCCAAAATCACAAAGCATTGATAATTCCACCCAATGTTACAAAGCATTAACAATTTCACACAACGTCACAAAGCATTAACAATTCCACCCAACGTTACAAATCATTACCAATTCCACCCAACGTCACAGAGCGTTAACAATTCCACCCAACGTCCCCAAGCACTAACAATTCCATAAACGTCACAAAGCTTTAACAATTCCACCCAACATCACAAAGCATTAACAATTCCACCCAACTTCACAAAGCAATAACAATTCCACCTAATGTAACAAAGCATAATAATTCCACCCAACAGCACACAGCATTCACAATTCCACCCAACATCACAAAGCATTAACAATTCTGCCCAACGGTTCAAAGAATTAACAATTCCACGTAACGTCACAAACAATTAGCAATTCAACACAACATCACAAAGCATTAACAATTCCACCCAACATCACAAAGCATTAACAATTCTACCCAACGTCACACAGCATTAAGAATTCCACCCAACGTCACAAAGCATTAACAAACTCCACAAATGTAACACAGAGTTAACAATTCCACCAAACGTCACAAAGCATGAACAATTCCACCCAAAATCACAAAGCATTGATAATTCCACCCAATGTTACAAAGCATTAACTATTTCACACAACGTCACAAAGCATTAACAATTCCACCCAACGTTACAAATCATTAACAATTCCGCCCAATTTTACAAAGCGATAACAATTAAAGCCAACGTAACAAAGCGTTAACAATTCCACCCAACGCACACTGCGTTAACAACTCCACCCTACGTTACAAAGCATTAACAATTCCACCCAACGTCACAGAGCGTTAACAATTCCACCCAACGTCACAAAGCAATAACAACTCCACAAGCGTCACAGAGCGTTAACAATTCCACCCAACGTTACAAAGCATTAACAATTCCACACAACGTCACAGAGCGTTAATAAATGCACCCATCACACAGCGATAAGAATTCCACCCAACGTCACAAAGCGTTAACAATTCCATTCCACATAACGTCACAAATCATTCACTATTCCGTCGAAAGTCACACAGCATTAACAATTCCACCCAACGTCACTAAGCATTAACAATTCCACAAACGTCACAAAGTATGAACAATTCCACCCAACAGCACAAAGCATTAACAACTCCACAAACATAACACAGTGTTAACAATTCCACCCAACGTCACAAAACAATAACAATTTCACACAACGTCACAAAGCATTAACAATTCCACCCAACGTCAGAAAGCTTTAACAATTCCACCCAACGCCACAAATCGTGAACAATTCCACCCAAAATCACAAAGCATTAATGATTCTGCCCAACGCTACAAATGTTAACAAATCCACACAACGTCACAAAGCATTACCAATTCCACCCAACGTCACAGAGCATTAACAATTGCACCCAACGTCACTAAGCACTAACAATTCCACAAACGTCACAAAGCTTTAACAATTCCACCCAACATCACAAGGCATTAACAATTCCACCCAACTTCACAAAGCAATAACAATTCCACCTAACGTAACAAAGCATAATAATTCCACCCAACAGCACACAGCATTCACAATTCCACCCAACATCACAAAGCATTAACAATTCTGCCCAACGTTTCAAAGAATTAACAATTCCACCTAACGTCACAAACCATTAACAATTCAACACAACATCACAAAGCATTAATAATTCCACCCAACGTCACAAAGCATAAACAATTCTACCCAACGTCACACAGCATTAACAATTCCACCCAACGTCACAAAGCACTAACAACTCCACAATCGTCACAGAGCGTTAACAATTCCACCCAACATCACAAAGCATTAACAATTCCACAAACGTCACAAAGCATTAACAATTCCACCCAACGTCACAAAGCATTAACAATTCCACCCAACGTCACAAAGCGTTAACAATTCCACCCAACGTCACAAACATTTATCAATTTTCCAACTTCACAAAGCATTAACAATTCCACCCAACATCACAAAGCATTAACAACTCCACAAACGTAAAACTGTGTTAACAATTCCACCAAATGTCACAAAGCATTAACAATTCCACAAACATCACAAAGCATTAACAATTCCACCCAATATTAGAAAGCATTAATAATTCCACCCAATGTCACAAAGCATGAACAATTCCACCCAAAATCACAAAGCATTAACAATTGCACAAACCTCACACCGCATTAAAAATTCCACCCAATGTCACAAAGCATTAACAATTCCAAAAACGTCACAAAGCATTAACAAATCCACCCAACATCACAAAGCATTAACAATTCCACCCAACGTCACACAGCGTTAACAACTCCACCCAACGTTACAAAGCATTAACAATTCCACACAACGTCACAGAGCGTTAATAACTGCACCCGTCAAACAGCGATAAGAATTCCACCCGTCACAAAGCGTTCACAATTCCACTCCACACAACGTCACAAATCATTCACTATTCCGTCGAAAGTCACACAGCGTTAACAATTCCACCCAACGTGACAAAGCATTAATAATTCAACTAAACTTCACAAAGCATTAACAATTCCACCCAACGTCACAAAGTATGAACAATTCCACCCAACAGCACAAAGCATTAACAACTCCACAAACTTAACACTGTGTTAACAATTCCACCCAACGTCACAAAACAATAACAATTTCACACAACGTCACAAAGCATTAACAATTCCACCCAACGTTACAAAGCATTAACAATTCCACCCAACGTCACAGATCGTTAACAATTCCACCCAAAATCACAAAGCATTAATGATTCTGCCCAACGCTACAAATGTACACAAATCCACACAACGACACAAAGCATTATCAACTCCACCCAACGTCATAGAGCGTTAACAATTCCACCTAACGTCACCAAGCACTAACAATTATACCCAACATCACAAAGCTTTAACAATTCCACCCAACTGCACACAGCATTCACAATTACACCCAACATCACAAAGCATTAACAATTCTGCCCAACGTTTCAAAGAATTAACAATTCCACCTAACGTCACAAACCATTAACAATTCAACACAACATCACAAAGCATTAATAATTCCACCCAACGTCACAAAGCATTAACAATTCTACCCAACGTCACACAGCGTTAACAATTCCACCAAACGTCACAAAGCATTACACAATTCCACAAACATCAGAAAGCATTAACAATTCCACCCAACATCAGAAAGCATTAATAATTACACCCGAATTCACAAAGCATTAACAATTCCACCCAAAATTAGAAAGCATTAACAATTTCACACAACGTCACAAAGCATTAACAATTCCACCCAACGTTACAAATCATTAACAATTCCGCCCAATGTTACAAAGCGTTAACAATTACAGCCAATGTCACAAAGCGTTAACAATTCCACCCAACGTCACACTGCGTTAACAACTCCACCCTACGTTACAAAGCATTAACAATTCCACCCAACATCACAGAGCATTAACAATTCCACCCGTCACACAGCGATAACAATTCCACCCACGTCACACAACATTAACAATTCCACCCAACATCACAAAGCGTTAACAATTCCACACAACATCACAAATCATTAACAATTCCGCCGAAAGTCACTCAGCGTTAACAATTCCACCAAACGTGACAAAGCATTAACAAATCCACCAACGTCACACAGCGAAATAATTCTACCCAACATCTCAGAGCACATGCAATCTCACCCAACGTCACACGTGATTAACAATTCCACCCAACATCACAAAGCGTTAATAATTCCACCCAACGTCACAAAGCGTTAACAATTCCACCCAGTGTCACAAAACATTAACAATTCCACCCAACGTCACACAGCATTAACAATTCCACCCAACATCTCAAAGCATTAATAATTCCGTCCAATGTAACAAGGCATTAACAATTCCACACAATGTCGTAAAGCATTAACCATTCCACAAACGTCACAAAGCATTAACAATTCAACCCAACTTCACAAAGCATACACAATTCCACCCAACGTCACAAAGCATTAACAATTGCACCCAACATCACAAAGCATTAACAACTCCAGAAATGTCACACAGCATTAACAATTCCACCCAACGTTACAAAGCATTAACAATTCCGCCCAACGTTACAAGGCTGTAACAATTCCACCCACGTCACAAAACGTTAATACTTCCACCCAACATCACAAAGCATTAACAATCCCACCCAACGTCAAACAGCATTAACAATTCCATCCAACATCACAAAGCATTAACAATTCCACCAAACGTCACAAATAATTAACAATTCCACCCAACGTCACACAGCATTAAGAATTCCACCCAACGTTACAAGGCGTTAACAATTCCACCCACGTCTCAAAGCATTAATAATTCCACCCAATGTTACAAAGCGTTAACAATCAAACCAAACGATGCACAGCTTTAAAAATTCCACCCAATGTCACAAATCATTAACAATTCCATCCATCACACAGCGTTAACAATTCCACACAGATCACACAGCGTTAGCAATTACACAGAGCATCACAAAGTGTTAACAATTCCACCCAACGTCACAAAGCGTTAACAATTCCCCCAACGTCATAAAGCACTAACAATTACACCCAGCGTCACACAGCATTAACAATTCCACAAACGTCACACAGCGTTAACAATTCCACCCAACATCACAAGCATTAACAATTCCACCCAACGTAACAAAGCATTAACAACCCAACCCAATGTTACACAGCATTAACAATTCCACCCAACATCACAAAGCATTAACAATTCCACCCAAAATCCCAAAGCTTTAACAACTGCACAAACGTCACACCGCATTAACAATTCCACCCAACGTCACTAAGCATTAACAATTCCACAAACGTCACAAAGCATTAACAATTCCACCCAACATCACAAAGTATGAACAATTCCAACCAACAGCACAAAGCATTAACAACTCCACAAAGGTAACACAGTGTTAACAATTCCACCCAACGTTACAAAACAATAACAATTTCACACAATGTCACAAAGCATTAACAATTCCACCCAACGTCAGAAAGCTTTAACAATTCCACCCAACGCCACAAATCGTGAACAATTCCACCTAAAATCACAAAGCATTAATGATTCTGCCCAACGCTACAAATGTTAACAAATCCACACGATGTCACAAAGCATTACCAACTCCACCCAACATCACAGAGCGTTAACAATTCCACCCAACATCACAAAGCATTAACAATTCCACAAACGTCACAAAGCATTAACAATTCCACCCAAAGTCACAAAGCATTAACAACTTTACCCAATATCACACAGCATTAACAATTCCACCCAACGTCACAAAGCGTTAACAATTCCACCCAACGTCACAAAGCGTTAACAATTCCACCCAACGTCACAAACATTTAGCAATTCTCCAACTTCACAAAGCATTAACAATTCCAACCAACATCACAAGTATTAACATTCCACCCAACGTCACAAAGCATTAACAACTCCACAAACATAACACTGCATTAACAATTCCACCAAATGTCACAAAGCATTAACAATTCCACAAACATCACAAAGCATTAACAATTCCACCCAATATCAGGAAGCATTAATAATTCCACCCAATGTCACAAAGCATTAACAATTCCACCCAAAATCAGAAAGCATTAACAACTGCACAAACCTCACACCGCATTAAAAATTCCACCCAATGGCACAAAGCATTAACAATTCCAAAAACGTGACAAAGCATTAACAAATCCACCCAACATCACAAAGCATTAACAATTCCACCTAACGTCACAGAGCGTTAACAATTCCACCCAACGTCACAAAGCATTAACAATTCCACAAACCTCACAAAGCATTAACAATTCCACCCAAAATCCCAAAGCTTTAACAACTGCACAAACGTCACACCGCATTAACAATTCCACCCAACGTCACTAAGCATTAACAATTCCACAAACGTCACAAAGCATTAACAATTCCACCCAACATCACAAAGTATGAACAATTCCACCCAACAGGACAAAGCATTAACAACTCCACAAAGGTAACACAGTGTTAACAATTCCACCCAACGTTACAAAACAATAACAATTTCACACAACATCACAAAGCATTAACAATTCCACCCAACGTCAGAAAGCTTTAACAATTCCACCCAACGCCACAAATCGTGAACAATTCCACCTAAAATCACAAAGCATTAATGATTCTGCCCAACGCTACAAATGTTAACAATTCCACACGATGTCACAAAGCATTACCAATTCCACCCAACATCACAGAGCGTTAACAATTCCACCCAACATCACAAAGCATTAACAATTCCACAAACGTCACAAAGCATTAACAATTCCACCCAACGTCACAAAGCATTAACAACTTTACCCAATATCACACAGCATTAACAATTCCACCCAACGTCACAAAGCGTTAACAATTCCACCCAACGTCACAAAGCGTTAACAATTCCACCCAACGTCACAAACATTTAGCAATTCTCCAACTTCACAAAGCATTAACAATTCCAACCAACATCACAAGTATTAACATTCCACCCAACGTCACAAAGCATTAACAACTCCACAAACATAACACTGTATTAACAATTCCACCAAATGTCAGAAAGCATTAACAATTCCACAAACATCACAAAGCATTAACAATTCCACCCAATATCAGGAAGCATTAATAATTCCACCCAATGTCACAAAGCATTAACAATTCCACCCAAAATCAGAAAGCATTAACAACTGCACAAACCTCACACCGCATTAAAAATTCCACCCAATGGCACAAAGCATTAACAATTCCAAAAACGTGACAAAGCATTAACAAATCCACCCAACATCACAAAGCATTAACAATTCCGCCTAACGTCACACAGCGTAAACAATTACACCCAATGTCACAAAGCATTAACAATTCCAGAAACGTCACAAAGCATTAACAAATCCACCCATCACAAAGCATTAACAATTTCACACAACATAACACAGCGTTAACAACTCCACCCAACATTACAAAGCACTAATAATTCCACCCAACGTTACAAAGCATTAACAATACCACACAACGTCACACAGCGTTAACAACTCCACCCAACGTTACACTGCATTACCATTCCACACAACGTCACAGAGCGTTAACAATTCCACCCGTCACAAAGCGAAATCAATTCCACCCAATGTCACAGAGCGTTAACAATTCCACCCAACCTGACAAAGTACTAACAATCTCACCCAACGTCACACGTGATTAACAATTCCACCCAACATTACAAAGCGTTAATAATTCCACCCAACATCACACAGAGTTAACAATACACCCAACGTCACGAAGCATTAACAATTCCACAAACGTCACAAAGCAATAACAATTCCACCCAACGTCACAAAGCACTAACAATTGCACCCAACATGACAAAGCATTAACAATACACACAACGTCACAAAGCATTAACAACTCCACCCAACATCACAAAGCATTAACAATTCCACAAATGTCACGAAGCATTAACAATTCCACACAAGGTTACAAAGCATTAACAATTCTGCCCAACGTTACAAGGCATTAACAATTCCACCCACGTCAGAAAGCATTAATAATTCCACCTAATGTCACAAAGCATTAACAATCTCACCAAACGACACACAGCTTTAAAAATTCCACCCAACATAACAAAGCATTAACAATTCCACCGATCACACAGCGTTAACAATTCCACCTACATCACACAGCATTAACAATTCCACCCAAAATCTCAAAGCATTAATAATTCCGCCCAACGTAACAAAGCGTTAACAATTCCACCCAACGTCACAAATCATTAACAATTCCACCCAAAATCACAAAGCATTAACAACTCCACAAACGTCACACAGCGTAAACAATTACACCCAATGTCACAAAGCATTAACAATTCCAGAAACGTCACAAAGCATTAACAAATCCACCCAACATCACAAAGCATTAACAATTTCACACAACATAACACAGCGTTAACAACTCCACCCAACATTACAAAGCACTAATAATTCCACCCAACGTTACAAAGCATTAACAATACCACACAACGTCACACAGCGTTAACAACTCCACCCAACGTTACACTGCATTACCATTCCACACAACGTCACAGAGCGTTAACAATTCCACCCGTCACAAAGCGAAATCAATTCCACCCATGACACACAACATTAACAATTCCACCCAACATCACAAAGCATTAACAACTCCACAAACGTAACACAGTGTTAACAATTCCACCAAATGTCACTAAGTATTAACAATTCCACAAACATCACAAAGCATTAACAATTCCATCCAACATCAGAAAGCATTAATAATTCCACCCAACGTCTAAAACATTAACAATTCCACCCAAAATCCCAAAGCATTAATAATTCCACCCAATGTCACAAAGCATTAGCAATCCCACCAAACGACACACAGCTTTAAAAATTCCACCCAACATCACAAAGCATTAACAATTCCACCCATCACACAGTGTTAACGATTCCACCCAATGTTACAAAGCATTAACAATTCCACACAACGTCACAGAACGTTAACAATTCCACAAAACGTCACAAAGCGTTAACAAATCCACACAACGTCACTAATCAGTAACAATTCCGCTGAAAGTCACACAGCGTTAACAATTCCACCCAACGTGACAAAGCATTAACAAATCCACCAACGTCACACAGCGTTAACAATTCTACCCAACATCACAAAGGACTAACAATTTCACCTAACGTCACACAGCATTAACAATTCCACCCAACGTCACAAAGCGTTAACAAATCCACACAACGTCACTAATCAGTAACAATTCCGCTGAAAGTCACACAGCGTTAACAATTCCACCCAACGTGACAAAGCATTAACAAATCCACCAACGTCACACAGCGTTAACAATTCTACCCAACATCACAAAGGACTAACAATTTCACCTAACGTCACACAGCATTAACAATTCCACCCAACGTCACAAAGCGTTAACAATTCCACACACCGTCACAAAGCATTAACAATATCACCCAACGTCACACAGCATTAACAAATCCACCCAACATCTTGAAGCATTAACAATTCCGCCCAAAGTAACAAAGCATTAACAATTCCACCCAACGTCACACAGCATTAACAATTCCACCTAACGTCACAAAGCATTAATAATTCCCCACAACGTCACAAAGAATTAACAACTCCACAAACGTCACACAGCGTAAACAATTCCACTCAACATCACAAAGCATTAACAATTCCACAAACGTCAGAAAGCATTAACAATTCAACCCAATTTCACAAAGCATTAACAATTCCACCCAACAGCACAAAGCATCAACAATTCCCCACAACGTCACATAGCGTTAACAATCCCACCCAACGTCAAACAGTATTAACAATTCCACCCAACGTCAAACAGCCTTAACAATTCCACCCAACATCACAAAGCATTAACAATTCCACCCAACGTCACACAGCATTAACAATTCAACCCAACATCTCAAAGCATAACAATTTCACCCAAAATCTCAAAGCATTAATAATTCCGCCCAACGAAATCAAGCGTTAACAATTCAACCCAATGTCGCAAAGCATTAACAATTCCATCCAACATCGCAAAGCATTAACAATTCCACCAAATGTCAAACAGCACTAACAATTCCACCCAACGTCACAAAGCACTAACAACTCCACAATTGTCACAGAGCGTTAACAATTCCACCCAACATCACAAAGCATTAACAATTCCACAAACGTCAGAAAGCATTAACAATTCCACCCAACGTCACAAAGCATTAACAACTGTGCCCAATGTCACACAGCATTAACAATTCCACCCAACGTGACAAAGCACTCACAATCTAACCCAACGTCACACGTGATTAACAATTCCACCCAACATCACACAGCCTTAACAATCCACCCAACGTCACGAAGCATTAACAATTCCACAAATGTCACAAAGCAATAACAATTCCACCCAACGTCACAAAGCACTAACAATTCCACCCAACATGACAAAGCATTAACAATTCCACCCAACATCACAAAGCATTAACAATACACACAACGTCACAAAGCATTAAAAACTCTACCCAACATCACAAAGCATTAACAATTCCACAAACGTCACGAAGCATTAACAATTCCACCCAAGGTTACAACGTGTTAACAATTCCCCCAACGTCAGAAAGCATTAACAATTCCACCCAACCTCACAGAGCGTTAACAATTCTACCCAACGTCACAAAGCATTAACAATTCCACAAACGTCACAAAGCACTAACAATCTCACCCAACGTCACACGTAGTTAACAATTCCACCCAACATCACAAAGCATTAATAATTCCACCCAACATCACACAGCATTAACAATCCACCCAATGTCACGAAGCATTAACAATTCCACAAACGTCGCAAAGCGTTAACAATTCCATCCAACATCACAAAGCGTTAATAATTCCACCCAACGTCACAAAGCGTTAACAATTCCACACAGCGTCACAAAACATTAAAATTTCCACCCGTCACACAGCATTAACAATTCAACCCAACATCTCAAAGCATTAACAATTCCACCCAATGTCACAAAGCATTAACAATTCCACCCAAAATCACAAAGCATTAACAACTGCACAAACCTCACACCGCATTAAAAATTCCACCCAATGTCACAAAGCATTAACAATTCCAAAAACGTCACAAAGCATTAACAAATCCACCCAACATCACAAAGCATTAACAATTCCACCCAATGTTACAAAGCATTATTAATTTCACACAACTTCACACAGCGTTAATAACTCCACCCAACGTTACACAGCATTAACAATTCCACACAACATCACAGAGCGTTAACAATTCCACCCGTCACACAGCGAAATCAATTCCACCCATGACTCACAACATTAATAATTCCACCCAACATCACAAAGCGTTAACAAATCCACACAACTTCACAAAGCATTAACAACTCCACAAACGTAACACAGTTTTAACAATTCCACCAAACGTCACAAAGTATTAACAATTCCACAAACATCACAAAGCATTAACAATTCCACCCAAAATCACAAAGCATTAACAACTGCACAAACCTCACACCGCATTAAAAATTCCACCCAATGTCACAAAGCATTAACAATTCCAAAAACGTCACAAAGCATTAACAAATCCACCCAACATCACAAAGCATTAACAATTCCACCCAATGTTACAAAGCATTATTAATTTCACACAACTTCACACAGCGTTAATAACTCCACCCAACGTTACACAGCATTAACAATTCCACACAACATCACAGAGCGTTAACAATTCCACCCGTCACACAGCGAAATCAATTCCACCCATGACTCACAACATTAATAATTCCACCCAACATCACAAAGCGTTAACAAATCCACACAACTTCACAAAGCATTAACAACTCCACAAACGTAACACAGTTTTAACAATTCCACCAAACGTCACAAAGTATTAACAATTCCACAAACATCACAAAGCATTAACAATTCCACCCAAAATCCCAAAGCATTAACAACTGCACAAACGTCACACCGCATTAACAATTCCACCCAACGTCACTAAGCATTAACAATTCCACAAATGTCACAAAGCATTAACAATTCCACCCAACATCATAATGCATTAACAATTCCACCCAACGTCACACAGCGTTAACAACTCCACCCAACGTTACAAAGCATTAACAATTTCACACAACGTCACAGAGCGTTAATAATTGCACCCGTCAACCAGCGATAAGAATTCCACCCGTCACAAAGCGTTAACAGTTCCACTCCACAGAACGTCACAAATCATTCAATATTCCGTCGAAAGTCACACAGCATTAACAATTCCACCCAACGTGACAAAGCATTAATAATTCAACTAAACTTCACAAAGCATTAACAATTCCACCCAACGTCACAAAGTATGAACAATTCCACCCAACAGCACAAAGCATTAACAACTCCACAAACGTAACACAGTGTTAACAATTCCACCCAACGTCACAAAACAATAACAATTTCACACAACGTCACAAAGCATTAACAATTCCACCCAACGTTACAAAGCATTAACAATTCCACCCAACGGCACAGATCGTTAACAATTCCACCCAAAATCACAAAGCATTAATGATTCTGCCCAACGCTACAAATGTAAACAAATCCACACAACGACACAAAGCATTACCAACTCCACCCAACGTCACAGAGCGTTAACAATTCCACCTAACGTCACCAAGCACTAACAATTATACCCAACGTCACAAAGCTTTAACAATACCACCCAACTGCACACAGCATTCACAATTACACCCAACATCACAAAGCATTAACAATTCTGCCCAACGTTTCAAAGAATTAACAATTCCACCTAACGTCACAAACCATTGACAATTCAACACAACATCACAAAGCAATAATAATTCCACGCAACGTCACAAGCATTAACTAACTCCACAAATGTAACACAGTGTTAACAATTCCACCAAACGTCACAAAGCATTACACAATTCCACAAACATCAGAAAGCATTAACAATTCCACCCAACATCAGAAAGCATTAATAATTACACCCGAATTCACAAAGCATTAACAATTCCACCCAACGTCACACAGCATTAACAATTCAACCCAACGTCACAAAGCACTAACAACTCCACAATTGTCACACAGCGTTAACAATTCCACCCAACATCACAAAGCATTAACAATTCCACAAACGTCAGAAAGCATTAACAATTCCACCCAACGTCACAAAGCATTAACAACTGTGCCCAATGGTACACAGCATTAACAATTCCACCCAACGTGACAAGGCACTAACAATCTAACCCAACGTCACACGTGATTAACAATTCCACCCAACATCACACAGCGTTAACAATCCACCCAACGTCACGAAGCATTAACAATTCCACAAATGTCACAAAGCAATAACAATTCCACCCAACATCACAAAGCACTAACAATTCCACCCAACATGACAAAGCATTAACAATTCCACCCAACATCACAAAGCATTAACAATACACACAACATCACAAAGCATTAAAAACTCTACCCAACATCACAAAGCATTAACAATTCCACAAACGTCACGAAGCATTAACAATTCCACCCAAGGTTACAAAGTGTTAACAATTCCCCCAACGTCATAAAGCATTAACAATTCCACCCAACCTCACAGAGCGTTAACAATTCTACCCAACGTCACAAAGCATTAACAATTCCACAAACGTCACAAAGCTTTAACAATTCCACCCAACATCACAAAGCGTTAACAATTTCACCCAACGTCACAAAGTGTTAACAATTCCACCCAACGTCACAAAGCGTTAACAACTCCACCCTAGGTTACAAAGCATTAACAATTCCACCTAACGTCACAGAGCGTTAACAATTCCACCCAACGAGAAAAAGCGTTAACAATTCCACCCAACGTCACACAGCGTTAACAATACCACCCAATGTGACAAAGCACTAACAATCTCAGCCAACGTCACACGTAGCTAACAATTCCACCCAACATCTAAAAGCATTAACAATTCCACCCAATATCACAAACCATTAATAATTCCACCCAACATCACACAGCGTTAACAATCCACCCAATGTCACGAAGCATTAACAATTCCACAAACGTCGCAAAGCGTTAACAATTCCATCCAACATCACAAAGCGTTAATAATTCCACCCAACGTCACAAAGCGTTAACAATTCCACACAGCGTCACAAAACATTAAAATTTCCACCCGTCACACAGCATTAACAATTCAACCCAACATCTCAAAGCATTAATAATTCCGCCCAACGTAACAAAGCTTTAACAATTCCACCCAATGTCACAAAGCATTAACAATTCCACCCAAAATCACAAAGCATTAACAACTGCACAAACCTCACACCGCATTAAAAATTCCACCCAATGTCACAAAGCATTAACAATTCCAAAAACGTCACAAAGCATTAACAAATCCACCCAACATCACAAAGCATTAACAATTCCACCCAACGTTACAAAGCATTATTAATTTCACACAACGTCACACAGCGTTAATAACTCCACCCAATGTTACACAGCATTAACAATTCCACACAACATCACAGAGCGTTAACAATTCCACCCGTCACACAGCGAAATCAATTCCACCCATGACTCACATTAATAATTCCACCCAACATCACAAAGCATTAACAAATCCACACAACTTCACAAAGCATTAACAACTCCACAAACGTAACACAGTTTTAACAATTCCACCAAACGTCACAAAACAATAACAATTTCACACAACGTTACAAAGCATTAACAATTCCACCCAACGTCTGAAAGCCTTAACAATTCCACCCAACGTCACAGATCGTTAACAATTCCACCCAAAATCACAAAGCATTAATGATTCTGCCCAACGCTACAAATGTAAACAAATCCACACAACGACACAAAGCATTACCAACTCCACCCAACGTCACAGAGCGTTAACAATTCCACCTAACGTCACCAAGCACTAACAATTATACCCAACGTCACAAAGCTTTAACAATTCCACCCAACTGCACACAGCATTCACAATTACACCCAACATCACAAAGCATTAACAATTCTGCCCAACGTTTCAAAGAATTAACAATTCCACCTAACGTCACAAACCATTAACAATTCAACACAACATCACAAAGCATTAATAATTCCACCCAACGTCACAAAGCAATAACAATTCTACCCAACGTCACACAGCTTTAACAATTCCACGCAACGTCACAAGCATTAACAAACTCCACAAATGTAACACAGTGTTAACAATTCCACCAAACGTCACAAAGCATTACACAATTCCACAAACATCAGAAAGCATTAACAATTCCACCCAACATCAGAAAGCATTAATAATTACACCCGAATTCACAAAGCATTAACAATTCCAACCAAAATCACAAAGCATTAACAACTGCACAGATGTCACACCGCATTAACAATTCCAGCCAACATCACAAAGCATTGATAATTCCACCCAATGTTACAAAGCATTAACAATTTCACACAACGTCACAAAGCATCAACAATTCCACCCAACGTTACAATTCATTAACAATTCCGCCCAATGTTACAAAGCGTTAACAATTACAGCCAATGTCACAAAGCGTTAACAATTCCACCCAACGTCACACTGCGTTAACAACTCCACCCTACGTTACAAAGCATTAACAATTCCACCCAACGTCACAGAGCATTAACAATTCCACCCATCACACAGCGATAACAATTCCACCCACGTCACACAACATTAACAATTCCACCCAACATCACAAAGCGTTAACAATTCCACACAACATCACAAATCATTAACAATTCCGCCGAAAGTCACACAGCGTTAACAATTCCACCAAACGTGACAAAGCATTAACAAATCCACCAACGTCACACAGCGTTAACAATTCTACCCAACATCTCAGAGCACATTCAATCTCACCCAACGTCACACGTGATTAACAATTCCACCCAACATCACAAAGCGTTAATAATTCCACCCAACGTCACAAAGCGTTAACAATTCCACCCAGTGTCACAAAACAGTAACAATTGCACCCAATGTCACACAGCATTAACAATTCCACCCAACATCTCAAAGCATTAATAATTCCGTCCAATCTAACAAGGCATTAAGAATTCCACACAATGTCGTAAAGCATTAACCATTCCACAAACGTCACAAAGCATTAACAATTCAACCCAACTTCACAAAGCATACACAATTCCACCCAACGTCACAAAGCATTAACAATTGCACCCAACAGCACAAAGCATTAACAACTCCAGAAATGTCACACAGCGTTAAAAATTCCACCCAACGTTACAAAGCATTAACAATTCCGCCCAACGTTACAAGGCTGTAACAATTCCACCCACGTCACAAAGCGTTAATACTTCCACCCAACGTCACAAAGTATTAACAATCCCACCCAACGTCAAACAGCATTAACAATTCCATCCAACATCACAAAGCATTAACAATTCCACCAAACGTCACAAGTAATTAACAATTCCACCCAACGTCACACAGCATTAAGAATTCCACCCAACGTTACAAGGCGTTAACAATTCCACCCACGTCTCAAAGCATTAATAATTCCACCCAATGTTACAAAGCGTTAACAATCGAACCAAACGATGCACAGCTTTAAAAATTCCACCCAATGTCACAAATCATTAACAATTCCATCCATCACACAGCGTTAACAATTCCACACAGATCACACAGAGTTAGCAATTGCACCAAGCATCACAAAGTGTTAACAATTCCACCCAACGTCACAAAGCGTTAACAATTCCCCCAACGTCATAAAGCACTAACAATTACACCCAGCGTCACACAGCATTAACAATTCCACAAACGTCACACAGCGTTAACAATTCCACCCAACATCACAAAGCATTAACAATTCCACCCAACGTAACAAAGCATTAACAACCCAACCCAATGTTACACAGCATTAACAATTCCACCCAACGCCACAAAGCATTAACAATTCCACCCAATGTCACAAACATTTAGCAATTCTACAAACTTCACAAAGCATTAACAATTCCACCCAACATCACAAGCATTAACAATCCACCGAACGTCAAAAAGCATTAACATCTCCACAAACGTAACAGTGTTAACAATTCCACCAAACGTCACAAAGCATTAACAATTCCACAAACTTCACAAAGCATTAACTATTCCACCCAACATCAGAAAGTATTAAGAATACCAACCAACATCAAAAGCTTTAACAAATCCACCCAACGTCAAAAAGCAATAACAATTTCACAAACGTCACAAAGCTTTAACAATTCCACCCAACATCAGAAAGCATTAAGAATTCCAACCAACATCAGAAAGCATTAACAAATCCACCCAATGTCACAAAGCATTAACAATTCCACACAACGTCAGAAAGCATTAACAATTCCAACCAACATCAGAAAGCATTAACAAATCCACCCAATGTTACAAAGCATTAACAATTCCACACAACGTCACACAACGTTAACAATTCCACACAACGTCACAAATCATTAACAATTCCACCGAAACTCACACAGCGTTAACAATTCCACCCAACGTGACAAAGCATTAACAAATCCACCAACGTTACACAGCATTAATAATTCTACCCAACGTCACAAAGGACTAACAATTTCACCCAACCTCACACAGCATTAACAATTCCACCCGTCACAAAGCGTTAATACTTCCACACAGCGTCCAACGCATTAACAATTCCGCCCAATGTAACAAATCGCTAAGAATTCCACCCAATGTCGCAAAGCATTAACTATTCCATCCAACATCACAAAGCATTAACAATTCCACCCAACGTCACACAGCATTAACAATTCCACCCAACGTCACAAAGCATTAACAATTCCCCACAACGTCACAAACCATGAAGAACTCTACCAACGTCACACAGCGTAAACAGTTCCACCCAACGTCATAAAGCATGAACAATTCCACAAACGTCACAAAGCATTAACAATTCAACCCAACTTCACAAAGCATTAACAATTTCACCAAACGTCACAAAGCATTAACAATTCACCCCAACGTCACACAGCATTAACAATTCTACCCGACGTCACAAAGCATTTAAAATTCCACCCAACGTCACAAAACATTAAGAACTTCATAAATGTCATACAGTGTAAACAATTCCACACGTCACAAAGCATTAAAAATTCCACAAACGTCACAAAGCATTAACAACTCCAGAAACGTCACACAGCGTTAACAATTCCACACAACGTTACAAGGCATTAACAATTCCGCCCGATGTTACAAGGTGTTAACAGTTCCATCCACGTCACAAAGCGTTAATAATTCCCCCAATGTTACAAAGCGTTAACAATCCAACCAAACAACATACAGCTTTAAAAATTCCACCCAACGTCACAAATCATTAACAATTCCACCCATCACACAGCGTTAACAATTCCACCCAGATCACACAGCGTTAACAATTGCACCAAGCATCACAAAGCATTAACAATTCCACCCAACATCACAAAGCATTAACAATTCCCCCAAAGTCACAAAGCATTAACTATTCCACCCAAAGTTACAAAGTGTTAACAATTCCACCCAACGTCACAAAGCGTTAACAATTCCTCCAACGTCACAAAGCACTAACACTTTCACCCAGCGTCACACAGCATTAACAATTCCACAAACGTCACAGAGCGTTAACAATTCCACCCAACATCACAAAGCATTAAAAATTCCAACCAACGTAACAAAGCATTAACAACCCTACCCAATGTCACACAGCATTAAAAATTCCACCCAACGTCACAAAGCATTAACAACTCCACAAACGTCATACAGCATAAACAATTCCACCCAACGTTACAAGACATTAACAATTCCGCCCAACGTTACAAGGCATTAACAGTTCCACCCACGTCACAAAGCGTTAATAATTCCACCCAATGTTAGAAACATTTAGCAATTCTACAAACTTTACAAAGCATTAATAATTCCACTTATCATCACAAGTATTAACAATCCACCCAACGTCACAAAGCATTAACAACTCCACAAACTTCACAAAGCATTAACTATTCCACCCAACATCAGAAAGCATTAAGAATTCCACCCAAAATCACAAAGCATTAACAACTGCACAAACGTCACACCACATTAACAATCCCACCCAACGCCAAAAAGCAATAACAATTCCACAAACGTCACAAAGCTTTAACAATTCCACCCAACATCACAAAGCATTAACAATTCCACACAACGTTACAAAGCATTAACAATTTCACTCAACGTCACACAGCATTAACAACTCCACCGAACGTTACAAAGCATTAACAATTCCACACAACCTCACACAACGTTAACAAATCCACACAACGTCACAAAACGTTAACAATTCCACACAACATCACAAATCATTAACAATTCCGCCGAAACTCAGACAGCGTTAACAATTCAACCCAACGTCACAAAGCATTAACAACTCCACCAACGTCATCACAAGGCATTAACAATTCCGCCCAATGTAACAAAGCGCTAAGAATTCCACCCAATGTCGCAAAGCATTAACAATTCCATCCAACATCACAAAGCATTAACAATTCCACCCAACATCACAGAGCAATAACAATTCCACCCAACGTCACAAAGGATTAACAATTCCCCACAACGTCACAAAGCGTGAAGAACTCTACCAACGTCACACAGCGTAAACAGTGCCACCCAACGTCACAAAGCATGAATAATTCCACAAACCTCACAAAGCATTAACAATTCAACCCAACTTCACAAAGCATTAACAATTCCATCAAACGTCACAAAGCATTAACAATTCCACCCAACATCACACAGCATTAACAATTCCACCCGACGTCACAAAGCATTAAAAATTCCACCCAACGTCACAAAGCATTAACAACTCCACAAACGTCATACAGCGTAAACAATTCCACACGTCACAAAGCATTAACAACTCCAGAAACATCACACAGCGTTAACAATTCCACCCAACGTTACAAGGCACTAACAATTCCGCCCAACGTTACAAGGTGTTAACAGTTCCACCTACGTCACAAAGCGTTAATAATTCCACCCAGATCACACAGCGTTAACAATTGCACCAAGCATCACAAAGAGTTAACAATTCCGCCCAACGTCACAAAGCATTAAAAATTTCACGCAATGTCAAAAAGAATTAACTATTCCACCCAAAGTTACAAAGTGTTAACAATTCCACCCAACGTCACAAAGCTTTAACAATTCCCCCAACGTCACAAAGAACTAACAATTTCACCCAGCGTCACACAGCATCAGCAATTCCACAAACGTCACAGAGCGTTAAGAATTCCACCCAACATCACAAAGCATTAACAATTCCACTCAACGTAACAAAGCATTAACAACCCTACCCAATGTCACACAGCATTAACAATTCCACCCAACGTCACAAACATTTGGCAATTCTACAAACTTCACAAAGCATTCATAATTCCACCCAACATCACAAGCAATAACAATCCACCCAACATCACAAAGCATTAACAACTCCACAAACTTCATAAAGCATTAACTATTCCACCCAACATCAGAAAGCATTAAGAATTCCACCCAAAATCACAAAGCATTAACAACTGCACAAACGTCACACCACATTAACAATTCCACCCAACGTGAAAAAGCAATAACAATTCCACAAACGTCACAAAGCTTTAACAATTCCACCCAACATCACAAAGCATTAACAATTCCACCCAACGTTACAAAGCATTAACAATTTCACACAACGTCACACAGCGTTAACAACTCCACCCAACGTTACAAAGCATTAACAATTCCACACAACGTCACAAAGCATTAACAATTCCACCCAACGTTACAAAGCATTAACAATTTCACACAACATCACACAGCGTTAACAACTCCACCTAATGTTACAAAGCATTAACAATTCCACACAACGTCACACAACATTAACAATTCCACACAACTTCACAAAGCGTTAACAATTCCACACAACGTCACAAATCATTAACAATTCCGCCGAAACTCACACAGCGTTAACAATTCCACACAACGTGACAAAGCATTAACAAATCCACCAACGTCACACAGCATTAACATTTCTACCCAACGTCACAAAGCACTAACAATTTCAGCCAACGTCACACAGCATTAACAATTCCACCCGTCACAAAGCGTTAACAAATCCACACAGCATCAGTAAGCATTAACAATTCCGCCCAACGTAACAAAGCGCTAAGAATTCCACCCAACGTCGCAAAGCATGAACAACACTACCAACATCACACAGCGTAAACAGTCCCACCCAACGTCACACAGCATTAAGAATTCCACCCGACGTCACAAAGCATTAAAAATTCCACCCAACGTCACAAAGCATTAGCAACTCCACAAACGTCATACAGCGTAAACAATTCCACACGTCACAAAGCATTAAAAATTCCACAAACGTCACAAAGCGTTAACAACTCCAGAAACGTCACACAGCGTTAACAATTCCACCCAACGTTACAAGGCATTAACAATTCCGTCCAACGTTACCAGGTGTTAACAGTTCCACCCACGTCACAAAGCGTTAATAATTCCACCCAATTTTAGAAAGCATTAACAATCCAACCAAACGACAGCTTTAAAAATTCCACCAAATGTTACAAATCATTAAGAATTCCACCCATCACACAGCGTTAACAATTCCCTTAGATAACACAGCGTTAACAATTGCACCAAGCATCACAAAGCGTTAACAATTCCACCCAACGTCACAAAGCGTTAACAATTCCCCCAACGTCACAAAGCATTAACAACCCCACCAAATGTCACACAGCATTAACAATTCCACAACCGTCACAGAACGTTAACAATTCCACCCAACGTAACAAAGCATTAACAACCCCACCAAATGTCACACAGCATTAACAATTCCACTCAACGCCACAAAGCATTAACAATTCCACCCAACGTCACAAACATTTAGCAATTCTACAAACTTCACAAAGCATTAATAATTCCACACAACATCACAAGCATTAACAATCCACCCAACGTCACAAAGCATTAACAACTCCACAAACTTCACAAAGCATTAACTATTCCACCCAACATCAGAAAGCATTAAGAATTTCACCCAAAATCACAAAGCATTAACAACTGCACAAACGTCACACCACATTAACAATTCCACCCAACGTCAAAAAGCAATAACAATTCCACAAACGTCACAAAGCTTTAACAATTCTACCCAACGTCACAAAGGACTAACAATTTCATCCAACCCCACACAGCATTAACAATTCCACCCGTCACAAAGCGTTAATACTTCCACACAGCGTCACAACGCATTAACAATTCCGCCCAATGTAACAAAGCGCTAAGAATTCCACCCAATGTCGCAAAGCATTAACAATTCCATCCAACATCACAAAGCATTAACAATTCCACCCAACGTCACACAGCATTAACAATTCCACCCAACGTCACAAAGCATTAACAATTCCCCACAACGTCACAAAGCATGAAGAACTCTACCAACGTCACACAGCGTAAACAGTTCCACCCAACGTCATAAAGCATGAACAATTCCACAAACGTCACAAAGCATTAACAATTCAACCCACCTTCACAAAGCATTAACAATCCCACCAAACGTCACAAAGCATTAACAATTCCACCCAACGCCACAAAGCATTAACAATTCCACCCAACATCACAAACATTTAGCAATTCTACAAACTTTACAAGGCATTAATAATTCCACTTATCATCACAAGTGTTAACAATCCACCCAACGTCACAAAGCATTAACAACTCCACAAACTTCACAAAGCATTAACTATTCCACCCAACATCAGAAAGCATTAAGAATTCCACCCAAAATCACAAAGCATTAACAACTGCACAAACGTCACACCACATTAACAATCCCACCCAACGCCAAAAAGCAATAACAATTCCACAAACGTCACAAAGCTTTAACAATTCCACCCAACATCACAAAGCATTAACAATTCCACACAACGTTACAAAGCATTAACAATTTCACTCAACGTCACACAGCATTAACAACTCCACCGAACGTTACAAAGCATTAACAATTCCACACAACCTCACACAACGTTAACAAATCCACACAACGTCACAAAACGTTAACAATTCCACACAACATCACAAATCATTAACAATTCCGCCGAAACTCAGACAGCGTTAACAATTCAACCCAACGTCACAAAGCATTAACAACTCCACCAACGTCATCACAAGGCATTAACAATTCCGCCCAATGTAACAAAGCGCTAAGAATTCCACCCAATGTCGCAAAGCATTAACAATTCCATCCAACATCACAAAGCATTAACAATTCCACCCAACATCACAGAGCAATAACAATTCCACCCAACGTCACAAAGGATTAACAATTCCCCACAACGTCACAAAGCGTGAAGAACTCTACCAACGTCACACAGCGTAAACAGTGCCACCCAACGTCACAAAGCATGAATAATTCCACAAACCTCACAAAGCATTAACAATTCAACCCAACTTCACAAAGCATTAACAATTCCATCAAACGTCACAAAGCATTAACAATTCCACCCAACATCACACAGCATTAACAATTCCACCCGACGTCACAAAGCATTAAAAATTCCACCCAACGTCACAAAGCATTAACAACTCCACAAACGTCATACAGCGTAAACAATTCCACACGTCACAAAGCATTAAACATTCCACAAACGTCACAAAGCATTAACAACTCCAGAAACGTCACACAGCGTTAACAATTCCACCCAACGTTACAAGGCACCAACAATTCCGCCCAACGTTACAAGGTGTTAACAGTTCCACCTACGTCACAAAGCGTTAATAATTCCACCCAATGTTAGAAAGCGTTAACAATCCAACCAAACGACATATAGCTTTAAAAATTCCACCCAACGTCACAAATCATTAACAATTCCACCCATCACACAGCGTTAACAATTCCACCCAGATCACACAGCGTTAACAATTGCACCAAGCATCACAAAGAGTTAACAATTCCACCCAACGTCACAAAGCATTAACAATTCCCCCGACGTCACAAAGCATTAACAATTTCACGCAATGTCACAAAGAATTAACTATTCCACCCAAAGTTACAAAGTGTTAACAATTCCACCCAACGTCACAAAGCTTTAACAATTCCCCCAACGTCACAAAGAACTAACAATTTCACCCAGCGTCACACAGCATCAGCAATTCCACAAACGTCACAGAGCGTTAAGAATTCCACCCAACATCACAAAGCATTAACAATTCCACTCAACGTAACAAAGCATTAACAACCCTACCCAATGTCACACAGCATTAACAATTCCACCCAACGTCACAAACATTTGGCAATTCTACAAACTTCACAAAGCATTCATAATTCCACCCAACATCACAAGCATTAACAATCCACCCAACATCACAAAGCATTAACAACTCCACAAACTTCATAAAGCATTAACTATTCCACCCAACATCAGAAAGCATTAAGAATTCCACCCAACATCACAAAGCATTAACAACTGCACAAACATCACACCACATTAACAATTCCACCCAACGTGAAAAAGCAATAACAATTCCACAAACGTCACAAAGCTTTAACAATTCCACCCAACATCACAAAGCATTAACAATTCCACCCAACGTTACAAAGCATTAACAATTTCACACAACGTCACAAAGCATTAACAATTCCACCCAACGTTACAAAGCATTAACAATTTCACACAACATCACACAGCGTTAACAACTCCACCTAACGTTACAAAGCATTAACAATTCCACACAACGTCACACAACATTAACAATTCCACACAACTTCACAAAGCGTTAACAATTCCACACAACGTCACAAATCATTAACAATTCCGCCGAAACTCACACAGCGTTAACAATTCCACACAACGTGACAAAGCATTAACAAATCCACCAACGTCACACAGCATTAACATTTCTACCCAACGTCACAAAGCACTAACAATTTCACCCAACGTCACACAGCATTAACAATTCCACCCGTCACAAAGCGTTAACAAATCCACACAGCATCAGTAAGCATTAACAATTCCGCCCAACGTAACAAAGTGCTAAGAATTCCACCCAACGTCGCAAAGCATGAACAACACTACCAACATCACACAGCGTAAACAGTCCCACCCAACGTCACAAAGCATTAGCAACTCCACAAACGTCATACAGCGTAAACAATTCCACACGTCACAAAGCATTAAAAATTCCACAAACGTCACAAAGCGTTAACAACTCCAGAAACGTCACACAGCGTTAACAATTCCACCCAACGTTACAAGGCATTAACAATTCCGTCCAACGTTACCAGGTGTTAACAGTTCCACCCACGTCACAAAGCGTTAATAATTCCACCCAATTTTAGAAAGCGTTAACAATCCAACCAAACGACAGCTTTAAAAATTCCACCAAATGTCACAAATCATTAAGAATTCCACCCATCACACAGCGTTAACAATTCCCTTAGATAACACAGCGTTAACAATTGCACCAAGCATCACAAAACGTTAACAATTCCACCCAACGTCACAAAGCGTTAACAATTCCCCCAACGTCACAAAGCATTAACAACCCCACCAAATGTCACACAGCATTAACAGTTCCACAACCGTCACAGAACGTTAACAATTCCACCCAACGTAACAAAGCATTAACAACCCCACCAAATGTCACACAGCATTAACAATTCCACTCAACGCCACAAAGCATTAACAATTCTACCCAACGTCACAAACATTTAGCAATTCTACAAACTTCACAAAGCATTAATAATTCCACACAACATCACAAGCATTAACAATCCACCCAACGTCACAAAGCATTAACAACTCCACAAACTTCACAAAGCATTAACTATTCCACCCAACATCAGAAAGCATTAAGAATTCCACCCAAAATCACAAAGCATTAACAACTGCACAAACGTCACACCACATTAACAATTCCACCCAACGTCAAAAAGCAATAACAATTCCACAAACGTCACAAAGCTTTAACAATTCTACCCAACGTCACAAAGGACTAACAATTTCACCCAACCTCACACGGCATTAACAATTCCACCCGTCACAAAGCGTTAATACTTCCACACAGCGTCACAACGCATTAACAATTCCGCCCAATGTAACAAAGCGCTAAGAATTCCACCCAATGTCGCAAAGCATTAACTATTCCATCCAACATCACAAAGCATTAACAATTCCACCCAACGTCACACAGCATTAACAATTCCACCCAACGTCACAAAGCATTAACAATTCTCCACAACGTCACAAAGCATGAAGAACTCTACCAACGTCACACAGCGTAAACAGTTCCACCCAACGTCATAAAGCATGAACAATTCCACAAACGTCACAAAGCATTAACAATTCCCCCCAACGTCACACGGCATTAACAATTCTACCCGACGTCACAAAGCATTTAAAATTCCACCCAACGTCACAAAACATTAAGAAATGCATAAATGTCATACAGTGTAAACAATTCCACACGTCACAAAGCATTAAAAATTCAACAAACTTCACAAAGCATTAACAACTCCAGAAACGTCACACAGTGTTAACAATTCCGCCCAACGTTACAAGGCGTTAACAGTTCCATCCACGTCACAAAGCGTTAATAATTCCCCCAATGTTACAAAGCGTTAACAATCCAACCAAACGATATACAGCTTTAAAAATTCCACCCAACGTCACAAATCATTAACAATTCCACCAATCACACAGCTTTAACAATTCCACCCAGATGACACAGCGTTAACAATTGCACCAAGCATCACAAAGCGTTAACAATTCCACCCAACGTCACAAAGCATTAACAATTCCCCCAAAGTCACAAAGCATTAACTATTCCACCCAAAGTTACAAAGTGTTAACAATTCCACCCAACGTCACAAAGCGTTAACAATTCCCCCAACGTCACAAAGAACTAACAATTTCAACCAGCGTCACACAGCATTAGCGATTCCACAAACGTCACAAACATTTGGCAATTCTACAAACTTCACAAAGCATTAATAATTCCACACAACGTAACAAAGCATTAACAACCCCACCCAATGTCACACAGCATTAACAATTCCACTCAACGCCACAAAGCATTAACAATTCCACCCAACGTCACAAACATTTAGCAATTCTACAAACTTCACAAAGCATTAATAATTCCACACAACATCACAAGCATTAACAATCCGCCCAACGTCACAAAGCATTAACAACTCCACAAACTTCACAAAGCATTAACTATTCCACCCAACATCAGAAAGCATTAAGAATTCCACCCAAAATCACAAAGCATTAACAACTGCACAAACGTCACACCACATTAACAATTCCACCCAACCTCAAAAAGCAATAACAATTCCACAAACGTCACAAAGCTTTAACAATTCCACCCAACATCACAAAGCATTAACAATTCCACCCAACGTTACAAAGCATTAACAATTTCACACAACGTCACACAGCGTTAACATCTCCACCCAACGTTACAAAGCATTAACAATTCCACACAACGTCACACAACGTTAAAAATTCCACACAACATCACAAATGCGTTAACAATTCCACACAACGTCACAAATCATTAACAATTCCGCCGAAACACACACAGCGTTAACAATTCCACCCAACATGACAAAGCATTAACAAATCCACCAACATCACACAGCATTAACAATTCTACCCAACGTCACAAAGCACTAACAATTTCACCCAACGTCACACAGTATTAACAATTCCACCCGTCACAAAGCGTTAATACTTCCACACAGCATCACAAGGCATTAACAATTCCACCCAATGTAACAAAGCGCTAAGAATTCCACCCAATGTCGCAAAGCATTAACAATTCCATCCAACATCACAAAGCATTAACAATTCCACCCAACATCACAGAGCATTAACAATTCCACCCAACGTCACAAAGGATTAACAATTCCCCACAACGTCACAAAGCGTGAAGAACTCTACCAACGTCACACAGACTAAACAGTTCCACCCAACGTCACAAAGCATGAACAATTCCACAAACCTCACAAAGCATTAACAATTCAACCCAACTTCACAAAGCATTAACAATTCCATCAAACGTCACAAAGCATTAACAATTCCACCCAACGTCACACAGCATTAACAATTCCACCCGACGTCACAAAGCATTAAAAATTCCACCCAACGTCACAAAGCATTAACAACTCCACAAACATCATACAGCGTAAACAATTCCACACGTCACAAAGCATTAAACATTCCACAAACATCACAAAGCATTAACAACTCCAGAAACGTCACACAGCGTTAACAATTCCACCCAATGTTACAAGGCATTAACAATTCCGCCCAACGTTACAAGGTGTTAACAGTTCCACCCACGTCACAAAGCATTAATAATTCCACCCAATGTTAGAAAGCGTTAACAATCCAACCAAACGACATACAGCTTTAAAAATTCCATCCAACGTCACAAATCATTAACAATTCCACCTATCACACAGCGTTAACAATTGCACCAAGCATCACAAAGAGTTAACAATTCCACCCAACGTCACAAAGCATTAACAATTCCCCCAACGTCACAAAGAACTAACAATTTCACCCAGCGTCACACAGCATTAGCAATTCCACAAACGTCACAGAGCGTTAAGAATTCCACCCAACATCACAAAGCATTAACAATTTCACTCAACGTAACAAAGCATTAACAACCCTACCCAATGTCACACAGCATTAACAATTCCACCCAACGTCACAAACATTTGGCAATTCTACAAACTTCACAAAGCATTAATAATTCCACCCAACATCACAAGCATTAGCAATCCACCCAACATCACAAGCATTAACAACTCCACAAACTTCATAAAGCATTAACTATTCCACCCAACATCAGAAAGCATTCAGAATTCCACCCAAATTCACAAAGCATTAACAACTGCACAAACGTCACACCACATTAACAATTCTACCCAACGTCAAAAAGCAATAACAATTCCACAAACGTCACAAAGCTTTAACAATTCCACCCAACATCACAAAGCATTAACAATTCCACCCAACGTTACAAAGCATTAACAATTTCACACAACGTCACACAGCGTTAACAACTCCACCCAACATTACAAAGCATTAACAATTCCACACAACGTCACAAAGCATTAACAATTCCACCCAACGTTACAAAGCTTTAACAATTCCACCCAACATCACAAAGCATTAACAATTCCACCTAACTTTACAAAGCATTAACAATTCCACACAATGTCACACAACATTAACAATTCCACACAACTTCACAAAGCGTTAACAATTCCACACAACGTCACAAATCATTAACAATTCCGCCGAAACTCACACAGCGTTAACAATTCCACACAACATGACAAAGCATTAACAAATCCACCATCGTCACACAGCATTAACATTTCTACCCAAAGTCACAAAGCACTAACAGATTCACCCAACGTCACACAGCATTAACAATTCCACCCGTCACAAAGTGTTAACAAATCCACACAGCATCAGTAAGAATTAACAATTCCGCCCAACGTAACAAAGCGCTAACAATTCCACCCAACGTCGCAAAGCATGAACAACACTACCAACGTCACACAGCGTAAACAGTCCCACCCAACGTCACACAGCATTAAGAATTCCACCCGACGTCACAAAGCATTAAAAATTCCACCCAACGTCACAAAGCATTAGCAACTCCACAAACGTCATACAGCGTAAACAATTCCACACGTCACAAAGCATTAAACATTCCACAAACGTCACAAAGCATTAACAACTCCAGAAAAGTCACACAGCGTTAACAATTCCACCCAACGTTACAAGGCATTAACAATTCCGTCCAACGTTACAAGGTGTTAACAGTTCCACCCACGTCACAAAGCGTTAATAATTCCACCCAATGTTAGAAAGCGTTATCAATCCAACCAAACGACAGCTTTAAAAATTCCACCCAACGTCACAAATCATTAAGAATTCCACCCATCACACAGCGTTAACAATTCCACCTAGATCACACAGCGTTAACAATTGTACCAAGCATCACAAAGCGTTAACAATTCCACCCAACGTCACAAAGCATTAACAATTTCACGCAATGTCACAAAGCATTAACTATTCCACCCAAAGTTACAAAGTATTAACAATTCCACCCAACGTCACAAAGCGTTAACAATTCCCCCAACGTCACAAAGCATTAACAATTTCACGCATTGTCACAAAGCATTAACTATTCCACCCAAAGTTACAAAGTGTTAACAATTCCACCCAACGTCACAAAGCGTTAACAATTTCACCCAGAGTCACACAGCATTAACAATTCCACAACCGTCACAGAACGTTAACAATTCCACCCAACATCACAAAGCATTCACAATTCCACCCAACGTAACAAAGCATTAACAACCCCACCCAATGTCACACAGCATTAACAATTCCACTCAACGCCACAAAGCATTAACAATTCCACCCAACGTCACAAACATTTAGCAATTCTACAAACTTCACAAACCATTAATAATTCCACACAACATTACAAGCATTAACAATCTGCCCAACGTCACAAAGCATTAACAACTCCACAAACTTCACAAAGCATTAACTATTCCACCCAACATCAGAAAGCATTAAGAATTCCACCCAAAATCACAAAGCATTAACAACTGCACAAACGTCACACCACATTAACAATTCCACCCAACGTTACAAAGCATTAACAATTTGACACAACGTCAAAAGGCGTTAACAACTCCACCCAACATTACAAAGCATTAACAATTCCACACAACGTCACACAACGTTAACAATTCCACACAACTTCACAAAGCGTTAACAATTCCACACAACGTCAGAAATCATTAACAATTCGGCCGAAACGCACACAGCGTTAACAATTCCACACATCGTGACAAAGCAGTAACAAATGCACGAACGTCACACAGCATTAACAATTCTACCCAACGTCACAAAGCACTAACAATTTCACCCAGCGTCACACAGCATTAACAATTCCACCCATCACAAAGCGTTAACAACTCCACACAGCATCAGAAAGCATTAACAATTCCGCCCAACATAACAAAGCGCTAAGAATTCCACCCAATGTTGCAAAGCATTAAAAATTCCATCCAACATCACAAAACATTAACAATTCCACCCAACGTCACATAGCATTAACAATTCCACCCAACGTCACAAAGCATTAACAATTCCCCACAACGTCACAAAGCATGAACAACACTACCAACGTCACACAGCGTAAACAGTCCCTCCCAACGTCACAAAGCATGAGCAATTCCACAAACGTCACAAAGCATTAACAATTAAACCCACCTTCACAAAGCATTAACAATCCCACCAAACGTCACAAAGCATTAACAATTCCACCCAACGTCACACAGCATTAACAATTCCACACGTCATAAAGCATTAAAAAGTTCCACAAGCGTCACAAAGCATTAACAACTCCAGAAACGTCACACAGCGTTAACAATTCCACCCAACATTACAAAGCATTAACAACTCCTTCCAACGCTACAAGGCGTTCACAATTCCACCCAAGTCTCAAAGCGTTAATAATTCCACCCAACATCACAAGCATTAACAATTCACCCAACGTCACAAAGCATTAACAACTCTACAAACTTCACAAAGCATTAACTATTCCACACAACACCCGAAAGCATTAAGAATTCCACCCAAAATCACAAAGCATTAACAACTACACAAACGTCACACCACATTAACAATTCCACCCAACGTCAAAAAGCAAGAACAATTCCACAAACGACACAAAGCTTTAACAATTCCACCCAACATCACAAAGCATTAACAATTCCACCCAACGTTACAAAGCATTAACAATTCCGCCGAAACTCAGACAGCGTTAACAATTCCACACAACGTGACAAAGAATTAACAAATCCACCAACGTCACACAGCATTAACATTTGTACCCAACGTCACAAAGCACTAACAATTTCACCCAACGTCATGTAGCATTAACAATTCCACCCAACGTCACAAAGCATTAACAATTCCCCACAACGTCACAAAGCATGAACAACACTACCAACGTCACACAGCGTAAACAGTCCCTCCCAACGTCACAAAGCATGAACAATTCCACAAACGTCACAAAGCATTAACAATTCAACCCAACTTCACAAAGCATTAACAATCCCACCAAACGTCACATAGCATTAACAATTCCACCCAACGTCACACAGCATTAACAATTCCACACTTCATAAAGCATTAAAAATTCCACAAACGTCACAAAGCATTAACAACTCCAGAAACATCACACAGCATTAATAATTCCACCCAACATTACAAAGCATCAACAAAGCCTCCCAACGTTACAAGGCGTTCACAATTCCACCCACGTCTCAAAGCGTTAATAATTCCACCCAATGTTACAAAGCGTTAACAATCCAACCAAACGACACACAGCTTTAAAAGTTCGACCCAACGTCACAAATCATTAACAATTCCACCCATCACACAGCGTTAACAATTCCACCCAGATCACACAGCGTTAACAATTGCACCAAGCATCACAAAGCGTTAACAATTCCACCCAACGTCAAAAAGCATTAACAATTCCACCCAACGTAACAAAGCATTAACAATTCCACCCAACGTCACAAAAATTTAGCAATTCTACAAACTTCACAAAGCATTAATAATTCCACCCAACATCACACGCATTAACAATCCACCCAACGTCACAAAGCATTAACAATTCCACCCAACGTAACAAAGCATTAACAATTCCACCCAACGTCACAAAAATTTAGCAATTCTACAAACTTCACAAAGCATTAATAATTCCACCCAACATCACAAGCATTAACAATCCACCCAACGTCACAAAGCATTAACAACTCCACAAACTTCACAAAGCATTAACTATTCAACACAACACCCGAAAGCATTAAGAATTCCACCCAAAATCACAAAGCATTAACAACTGCACAAACGTCACACCACATTAACAATTCCACCCAACGTCAAAAAGCAATAACAATTCCACAAACGTCACAAAGCTTTAACAATTCCACCCAACATCACAAAGCATTAACAATTCCACCCAACGTTACAAAGCATTAACAATTCCACACAACGTCACACATTAACAATTCCACACAACTTCACACAGCGTTAACAATTCCGCCGAAACTCAGACAGCGTTAACAATTCCACACAACGTGACAAAGCATTAACAAATCCACCAACGTCACACAGCATTAACATTTGTACCCAACGTCACAAAGCACTAACAATTTCACCCAACGTCACATAGCATTAACAATTCCACCCAACGTCACAAAGCATTAACAATTCCCCACAACGTCACAAAGCATGAACAACACTACCAACGTCACACAGCGTAAACAGTCCCTCCCAACGTCACAAAGCATGAACAATTCCACAAACGTCACAAAGCATTAACAATTCAACCCACCTTCACAAAGCATTAACAATCCCACCAAAGGTCACAAAGCATTAACAATTCCACCCAACGTCACACAGCATTAACAATTCCACACGTCATAAAGCATTAAAAATTCCACAAACGTCACAAAGCATTAACAACTCCAGAAACGTCACACAGCATTAATAATTCCACCCAACATTACAAAGCATTAACAACTCCTCCCAACGTTACAAGGCGTTCACAATTCCACCCACGTCTCAAAGCGTTAATAATTCCACCCAATGTTACAAAGCGTTAACAATCCAACGAAACGACACACAGCTTTAAAAGTTCGACCCAACATCACAAATCATTAACAATTCCACCCATCACACAGCGTTAACAATTCCACCCAGATCACACAGCGTTAACAATTGCACCAAGCATCACAAAGCGTTAACAATTCCACCCAACGTCAAAAAGCATTAACAATTCCCCCAACGTCACAAAGCATTAACAATTCCACCCAACGTAACAAAGCATTAACAACCCCACCCAGTGTCACACAGCATTAACAATTCCACCCAACGCCACAAAGCATTAACAATTCCACCCAACGTCACAAACATTTAGCAATTCTACAAACTTCACAAAGCATTAATAATTCCAACCAACATCATAAGCATTAACAATCCACCCAACGTCACAAAGCATTAACAACTCCACAAACTTCACAAAGCATTAACTATTCCACACAACATCAGAAAGCATTAACAATTCCACCCAACGTTACAAAGCATTAACAATTTCACACAACGTCACACAACGTTAACAACTCCACCCAACGTTACAAAGCATTAACAATTCCACACAACGTCACACAACATTAACAATTCCACACAACTTCACAAAGCGTTAACAATTCCACACAACGTCACAAGTCATTAACAATTCCGCCGAAACTCACACAGCGTTAACAATTCCACACAACGTGACAAAGCATTAACAAATCCACCAACGTCACACAGCATTAACATTTCTACCCAACGTCACAAAGTACTAACAATTTCACCCAACGTCACACAGCATTAACAATTCCTCCAGTCACAAAGCGTTAACAACTCCACACAGCATCAGAAAGCATTAACAATTCCGCCCAACGTAACAAAGCGCTAAGAATTCCACCCAATGTCGCAAAGCATTAACAATTCCATCCAACATCACAAAGCATTAACAATTCCACCCAACGTCACATAGCATTAACAATTCCACCCAACGTCACAAAGCATTAACAATTCCCCACAATGTCACAAAGCATGAACAACACTACCAACGTCACACAGCGTAAACAGTCCCACCCAACGTCACACAGCATTAAGAATTCCACCCGACGTCACAAAGCATTAAAAATTCCACCAAACGTCACAAAGCATTAGCAGTTCCACAAACGTCATACAGCGTAAACAATTCCACACGTCACAAAGCATTAAACATTCCACAAACGTCACAAAGCATTAACAACTCCAGAAACGTCACACAGCGTTAACAATTCCACCCAACGTTACAAGGCATTAACAATTCCGTCCAACGTTACAAGGTGTTAACAGTTCCACCCACGTCACAAAGCGTTAATAATTCCACCCAATGTTAGAAAGCGTTAACAATCCAACCAAACGACAGCTTTAAAAATTCCACCCAACGTCACAAATCATTAAGAATTCCACCCATCACACAGCGTTAACAATTCCACCTAGATCACACAGCGTTAACAATTGCACCAAGCATCACAAAGCGTTAACAATTCCACCCAACGTCACAAAGCATTAACAATTCCCCCAACGTCACAAAGCATTAACAATTCCACCCAACGTCACAAAGCATTAACAATTCCCCCAACGTCACAAAGCATTAACAATTTCACGCAATGTCACAAAGCATTAACTATTCCACCCAAAGTTACAAAGTGTTAACAATTCCACCCAACATCACAAAGCATTAACAATTCCACCCAACGTCACAAAGCATTAACAATTCCCCCAACGTCACAAAGCATTAACAATTTCACGCAATGTCCCAAAGCATTAACTATTCCACCCAAAGTTACAAAGTGTTAACAATTCCACCCAACGTAACAAAGCATTAACACCACCACCCAATGTCACACAGCATTAACAATTCCACTCAACACCACAAAGCATTAACAATTCCACCCAACGTCACAAACATTTAGCAATTCTACAAACTTCACAAAGCATTAATAATTCCACACAACATCACAAGCATTAACAATCCGCCCAACGTCACAAAGCATTAACAACTCCACAAACTTCACAAAGCATTAACTATTCCACCCAACATCAGAAAGCATTAAGAATTCCACCCAAAATCACAAAGCATTAACAACTGCACAAACGTCACACCACATTAACAATTCCACCCAACGTGAAAAAGCAATAACAATTCCACAAACGTCACAAAGCTTTAACAATTCCACCCAGCATCACAAAGCATTAACAATTCCACCCAACGTTACAAAGCATTAACAATTTCACACAACGTCACAAGGCGTTAACAACTCCACCCAACATTACAAAGCATTAACAATTCCACACAACGTCACACAACGTTAACAATTCCACACAACTTCACAAAGCGTTAACAATTCCACACAACGTCAGAAATCATTAACAATTCGGCCGAAACTCACACAGCGTTAACAATTCCACACAACGTGACAAAGCAGTAACAAATGCACCAACGTCACACAGCATTAACAATTCTACCCAACGTCACAAACCACTAACAATTTCACCCAACGTAACACAGCATTAACAATTCCACCCATCACAAAGCGTTAACAACTCCACACAGCATCAGAAAGCATTAACAATTCCGCCCAACGTAACAAAGCGCTAAGAATTCCACCCAATGTTGCAAAGCATTAAAAATTCGATCCAACATCACAAAACATTAACAATTCCACCCAACGTCACATAGGATTAACAATTCCACCCAACGTCACAAAGCATTAACAATTCCCCACAACATCACAAAGCATGAACAACACTACCAACGTCACACAGCGTAAACAGTCCCTCCCAACGTCACAAAGCATGAACAATTCCACAAACGTCACAAAGCATTAACAATTCAACTCACCTTCACAAAGCATTAACAATCCCACCAAAAGTCACAAAGCATTAACAACTCCAGAAACGTCACACAACGTTAACAATTCCACCCAACGTTACAAAGCATTAACAACTCCTCCCAACGTTACAAGGCGTTCACAATTCCACCCACGTCTCAAAGCGTTAATAATTCCACCCAATGTTACAAAGCGTTAACAATCCAACCAAACGACACAGAGCTTTAAAAATTCCACCCAGCGTCACAAAATATTAACAATTCCACCCATCACACAGCGTTAACAATTCCACCCAGATCACACAGCGTTAACAATTGCACCAAGCATCACAAAGCGTCAACAATTCCACCCAACGTCACAAAGCATTAACAATTCCCCCAACGTCACAAAGCATTAACAATTCCACCCAACGTAACAAAGCATTAACAATTTCACACAACGTCACAAAACATTAACAATTCCACACAACTTCACAAAGCGTTAACAATTCCACACAACGTCACAAATCATTAACAATTCCGCCGAAACTCACACAGCGTTAACAATTCCACACAACGTGACAAAGCATTCACAAATCCACCAACGTCAAGCAGCATTAACATTTCTACCCAACGTGACAAAGCACTAACAATTTCACCCAACGTCACACAGCATTAACAATTCCACCCGTCACAAAGCGTTAACAACTCCACACAGCATCAGAAAGCATTAAAAATTCCATCCAACATCACAAAGCATTAGCAACTCCACAAACGTCATACAGCGTAAACAATTCCACACGTCACAAAGCATTAAAAATTCCACAAACGTCACAAAGCATTAACAACTCCAGAAACGTCACACAGCGTTAACAATTCCACCCAACGTTACAAGGCATTAACAATTCCGTCCAACGTTACAAGGTGTTAACAGTTCCACCCACATCACAAAGCGTTAATAATTCCACCCAATGTTACAAAGCGTTAACAATCCAACAAAATGACAGCTTTAAAAATTCCACCCAATGTCACAAAGCATTAACAATTCCCCACAACGTCACAAAGCATGAACAACACTACCAACTTCACACAGCGTAAACAGTCCCTCCCAACGTCACAAAGCATGAACAATTCAACAGACGTCACAAAGCATTAACAATTCAACTCACCTTCACAAAGCATTAACAATCCCACCAAACTTCACAAAGCATTAACAATTCCACCCAACGTCACACAGCATTAACAATTCCACACGTCATAAAGCATTAAAAATTCCACAAAAGTCACAAAGCATTAACAACTCCAGAAACGTCACACAGCGTTAACAATTCCACCCAACATTACAAAGCATTAACAACTCCTCCCAACGTTACAAGGCGTTCACAATTCCACCCACGTCTCAAAGCGTTAATAATTCCACCCAATGTTACAAAGCGTTAACAATCCAACCAAACGACACACAGCTTTAAAAATTCCACTAAGCGTCACAAAACATTCACAATTCCACCCATCACACAGCGTTAACAATTCCACCCAGATCACACAGTGTTAACAATTGCACCAAGCATCACAAAGCGTCAACAATTCCACCCAACGTCACAAAGCATTAACAATTCCCCCAACGTCACAAAGCATTAACAATTCCACCCAACGTAACAAAGCATTAACAACCCCACCCAACGTCAAAAAGCAATAACAGTTCCACAAACGTCACAAAGCTTTAACAATTCCACCCAACATCACAAAGCATTAACAATTCCACCCGTTACAAAGCATTAACAATTTCACACAACGTCACACAACATTAACAATTCCACACAACTTCACAAAGTGTTAACAATTCCACACAACGTCACAAATCATTAACAATTCCGCCGAAACTCACACAGCGTTAACAATTCCACACAACGTGACAAAGCATTAACAAATCCACCAACGTCACACAGCATTAACATTTCTACCCAACGTGACAAAGCACTAACAATTTCACCCAACGTCACACAGCATTAACAATTCCACCCGTCACAAAGCGTTAACAACTCCACACAGCATCAGAATGCATTAAAAATTCCATCCAACGTCACAAAGCATTAGCAACTCCACAAACGTCATACAGCGTAAACAATTCCACACGTCACAAAGCATTAAAAATTCCACAAACGTCACAAAGCATTAACAACTCCAGAAACGTCACACAGCGTTAACAATTCCACCCAACGTTACAAGGCATTAACAATTCCGTCCAACGTTACAAGGTGTTAACAGTTCCACCCACGTCACAAAGCGTTAATAATTCCACCCAATGTTACAAAGCGTTAACAATCCAACAAAATGACAGCTTTAAAAATTCCACCCAACGTCACAAAGCATTAACAATTCCCCCAACGTCACAAAGCATTAACAATTTCACGCAATGTCACATAGCATTAACTATTCCACCCAAAGTTACAAAGTGTTAACAATTCCACCCAACGTCACAAAGCGTTAACAATTCCCCCAACGTCACAAAGCACTAACAATTTCAACAAGCGTCACACAGCATTAACAATTCCACAACCGTCACAGAGCGTTAACAATTCCACCCAACATCACAAAGCATTAACAATTCCACCCAACGTAACAAAGCATTAACAACCCCACCCAATGTCACACAGCATTAACAATTCCACCCAACGCCACAAAGCATTAACAATTCCACCCAACGTCACAAACATTTAGCAATTCTACAAACTCCACAAAGCATTAATAATTCCACACAACATCACAAGCATTAACAATCCGCCCAACGTCACAAAGCATTAACAACTCCACAAACTTCACAAAGCATTAACTATTCCACACAACATCACAAAGCATTAAGAATTCCACCCAAAATAACAAAGCAGTAACAACTGCACAAATGTCACACCACATTAACAATTCCACCCATCACACAGCGTTAACAATTCCACCCAGATCACACAGCATTAACAATTGCACCAAGCATCACAAAGCGTCAACAATTCCACCCAACGTCACAAAGCATTAACAATTCCACCCAACATCACAAAGCATTAACAATTCCACCCAACGTTACAAAGCATTAACAATTTCACACAACGTCACACAACATTAACAATTCCACACAACTTCACAAAGCGTTAACAATTCCACACAACGTCACAAATCATTAACAATTCTGCCGAAACTCACACAGCGTTAACAATTCCACACAACGTGACAAAGCATTAACAAATCCACCAACGTCACACAGCATTAACATTTCTACCCAACGTCACAAAGCACTAACAATTTCACGCAATTTCACACAGCATTAACAATTCCACCCGTCACAAAGCGTTAACAACTCCACACAGCATCAGAAAGCATTAAAAATTCCATCCAACGTCACAAAGCATTAGCAACTCCACAATCGTCATACAGCATAAACAATTCCACACGTCACAAAGCATTAACAATTCCCCCAACGTCACAAAGCATTAACAATTTCACGCAATGTCACATAGCATTAACTATTCCACCCAAAGTTACAAAGTGTTAACAATTCCACCCAACGTCACAAAGCGTTAACAATTCCCCCAACGTCACAAAGCACTAACAATTTCAACAAGCGTGACACAGCATTAACAATTCCACAACCGTCACAGAGCGTTAACAATTCCACCCAACATCACAAAGCATTAACAATTCCACCCAACGTAACAAAGCATTAACAACCCCACCCAATGTCACACAGCAATAACAATTCCCCCAACGTCACAAAGCATTAACAATTTCACGCAATGTCACAAAGCATTAACTATTCCACCCAAAGTTACAAAGTGTTAACAATTCCACCCAACGTCACAAAGCGTTAACAATTCCCCCAACGTCACAAAGCATTAACAATTTCACGCAATGTCACAAAGCATTAACTATTCCACCCAAAGTTACAAAGTGTTAACAATTCCACCCAACGTCACAAAGCGTTAACAATTCCCCCAACGTCACAAAGCACTAACAATTTCACCCAGCGTCACACAGCATTAACAATTCCACAACCGTCACAGAGCGTTAACAATTCCACCCAATATCACAAAACATTCACAATTCCACCCAACGTAAAAAAGCATTAACAACCCCACCCAATGTCACACAGCATTAACAATTCCACTCAACGCCACAAAGCATTAACAAGTCCACTCAACGTCACAAACATTTAGCAATTCTACAAAATTCACAAAGCATTAATAATTCCACACAACATCACAAGCATTAACAATCCACCCAACGTCACAAAGCATTAGCAACTCCACAAACTTCACAAAGCATTAACTATTCCACCCAACATCAGAAAGCATTAAGAATTCCACCCAAAATCACAAAGCATTAACAACTGCACAAACGTCACACCACATTAACAATTCCACCCAACGTCAAAAAGCAATAACAATTCCACAAACGTCACAAAGCTTTAACAATTCCACCCAACATCACAAAGCATTAACAATTCCACCCAACATTACAAAGCATTAACAATTTCACACAACGTCACAAGGCGTTAACAACTCCACCCAACATTACAAAGCATTAACAATTCCACACAACGTCACACAACGTTAACAATTCCACACAACTTCACAAAGCGTTAACAATTCCACACAACGTCAGAAATCATTAACAATTCGGCCGAAACTCACACAGCGTTAACAATTCCACACAACGTGACAAAGCATTAACAAATGCACCAACGTCACACAGCTTTAACAATTCCACCCATCACAAAGCGTTAACAACTCCACACAGCATCAGAAAGCATTAACAATTCCGTCCAACATAACAAAGCGATAAGAATTCCACCCAATGTCGCAAAGCATTAAAAATTCCATCCAACATCACAAAACATTAACAATTCCACTCAACGTCACATAGCATTAACAATTCCACCCAACGTAACAAAGCATTAACAACCCCACCCAATGTCACACAGCATTAACAATTCCACTCAACGCCACAAAGCATTAACAATTCCACCCAACGTCACAAACATTTAGCAATTCTACACAATTCACAAAGCATTAATAATTCCACACATCACAAGCATTAACAATCCACCCAACGTCACAAATCATTAGCAACTCCACAAACTTCACAAAGCATTAACTATTCCACCCAACATCAGAAAGCATTAAGAATTCCACCCAAAATCACAAAGCATTAACAACTGCACAAACGTCACACCACATTAACAATTCCACCCAACGTCAAAAAGCAATAACAATTCCACAAACGTCACAAAGCTTTAACAATTGCACCCAACATCACAAAGCATTAACAATTCCACCCAACGTTACAAAGCATTAACAATTTCACACAACGTCACAAGGCGTTAACAACTCCACCCAACATTACAAAGCATTAACAATTCCACACAACGTCACAAAACGTTAACAATTCCACACAACTTCACAAAGCATTAACAATTCCACACAACGTCAGAAATCATTAACAATTCGGCCGAAACTCACACAGCGTTAACAATTCCACACAACGTGACAAAGCATTAACAAATGCACCAACGTCACACAGCATTAACAATTCTACCCAACGTCACAAAGCACTAACAATTTCACTCAACGTAACACAGCATTAACAATTCCACCCATCACAAAGCGTTAACAACTCCACACAGCATCAGAAAGCATTAACAATTCCGCCCAATGTAACAAAGCGCTAAGAATTCCACCCAATGTTGCAAAGCATTAAAAATTCCATCCAACATCACAAAACATTAACAATTCCACCCAACGTCACATAGCATTAACAATTCCACCCAACGTCACAAAGCATTAACAATTCCCCACAACGTCACAAAGCATGAACAACACTACCAACGTCACACAGCGTAAACAGTCCCTCCCAACGTCGCAAAGCATGAACAATTCCACAAACGTCACAAAGCATTAACAATTCCACCCAACGTCACATAGCATTAACAACTCCACACGTCATAAAGCATTAAAAATTCCACAAACGTCACAAAGCATTAACAGCTCCAGAAACGTCACACGGCGTTAACAATTCCACCCAACATTACAAAGCATTAACAACTCCTCCCAACGTTACAAGGCATTCACAATTCCACCCACGTCTCAAAGCGTTAATAATTCCACCCAATGTTACAAAGCGTTAACAATCCAACCAAACGACACACAGCTTTAAAAATTCCACCCAACGTCACAAATCATTAACAATTCCACCCATCACACAGCATTAACAATTCCACCCAGATCACACAGCGTTAACAATTGCACCCAGATCACACAGCGTTAACAATTGCACCAAGCATCACAAAGCGTTAACAATTGCACCAAGCATTACAAAGCGTTAACAATTCCACCCAACGTCACAAAGCATTAACAATTCCCCCAAAGTCACAAAGCATTAACAATTCCCCCAACGTCACAAAGCATTAACAATTTCACGCAATGTCACAAAGCATTAACTATTCCACCCAAAGTTACAAAGTGTTAACAATTCCACCCAACGTCACAAAGCGTTAACAATTCCCCCAGCGTCACAAAGCACTAACAATTTCACCCAGCGTCACACAGCATTAACAATTCCACAACCGTCACAAAGCGTTAACAATTCCCCCAGCGTCACAAAGCATTCACAATTCCACCCAACGTAACAAAGCATTAACAACCCCACCCAATGTCACACAGCATTAACAATTCCACTCAACGCCACAAAGCATTAACAATTCCACCCAACGTCACAAACATTTAGCAATTCTACAAAATTCACAAAGCATTAATAATTCCACACAACATCACAAGCATTAACAATCCACCCAACGTCACAAATCATTAGCAACTCCACAAACTTCACAAAGCATTAACTATTCCACCCAACATCAGAAAGCATTAAGAATTCCACCCAAAATCACAAAGCATTAACAACTGCACAAACGTCACACCACATTAACAATTCCACCCAACGTCAAAAAGCAATAACAATTCCACAAACGTCACAAAGCTTTAACAATTCCACCCAACATCACAAAGCATTAACAATTCCACCCAACGTTACAAAGCATTAACAATTTCACACAACATCACAAGGCGTTAACAACTCCACCCAACATTACAAAGCATTAACAATTCCACACAACGTCACAAAACGTTAACAATTCCACACAACTTCACAAAGCGTTAACAATTCCACACAACGTCAGAAATCATTAACAATTCGGCCGAAACTCACACAGCGTTAACAATTCCACACAACGTGACAAAGCATTAACAAAATGCACCAACGTCACACAGCATTAACAATTCTACCCAACGTCACAAAGCACTAACAATTTCACCCAACGTAACACAGCATTAACAATTCCACCCATCACAAAGCGTTAACAACTCCACACAGCATCAGAAAGCATTAACAATTCCGCCCAATGTAACAAAGCGCTAAGAATTCCACCCAATGTTGCAAAGCATTAAAAATTCCATCCAACATCACAAAACATTAACAATTCCACCCAACGTCACATAGCATTAACAATTCCACCCAACGTCACAAAGCATTAACAATTCCCCGCAACGTCACAAAGCATGAACAACACTACCAACGTCACACAGCGTAAACAGTCCCTCCCAACGTCGCAAAGCATGAACAATTCCACAAACGTCACAAAGCATTAACAATTCCACCCAACATCACAAAGCATTAACAATTGCACCCAATGTCACAAAGCATTAACAGTTCCACCCAACGTCACAAAGCATTAACAATACCAGCTAACGTAACAAAGCAAAATAATTCCACCGAACAGCATACAGCATTCACAATTCCACCCAACATCACAAAGAATTAACAATTCCGCCCAAAGTTACAAAGAATTAAATATTCCACCTAACGTCGCAAACCATTAACAATTCAACACAACATTAGAAAGCATTAACAATTCCACCCATGTCACAAAGCGTTAATGATTCCGCTCAACGCTACAGATGTTAACAATTCCACCAAATGTCACAAAGCATTACCAATTCCAACCAACGTCACAGAGCGCTACCAATTCCACCCAACGTCACAAAATATTACCAATTCCAGCCAACGTCACAGAGCGTTAACAATTCCACCCAACGTCACAAAGCATTAACAATTCTACAAACGTCACAAAGCGTTAACAATTCCATCCAACGTCACAAAGCATTAACAACTCCACAAATGTCACAAAGCGTTAACAATTGCACCTAACATTACAATCCATTAACAATTCCACACAATGTTACAAAGCGTTACCAATTCCACCCAAGGTCACAAAGCATAAACAATTCCACCCAACGTTACAAAGTGTTAACAATTCCACCCGACATCACAAAGGGTTAAAACTTCCCCCAACATCACAAAGCATTAACAATTTCACCCAACGTCACAAAGCATTAACAATTCCACAAACATCACAAAGCATTAACAATTCCACCCAACATCACAAAACATTAACAATTCCACCCAACGTCACAAAGCAGTAACAATTCTACCCGGCGTTGCAAAGTGTTAACAATTCCAGACAACGTCACAATGCATTATCAAGTCCCCCAACCTCAGAAAGCATTAACAATTTCACCCAACGTCACACATTATTAACAATCCCACCCAACATCTTAAAGCATTAACAATTCCACCCAACCTCATAAAGCATTAACAATTCCACAACCGTCACAAAGCATTGATAATTCCACCCAACATCACACATCATTAACAATTCCACCCAACATCTTAAAGCATTGACAATTCTACCCGACGTTAGAAAGTGTTAACAATTCCAGCCAACGTCACAGAGCATTAACAATTCCACCCAACGTCACAAAGCATTAACAATTCCCCACAACGTCACAAAGCATTAACAACTCCACAAATGTCACACAGCGTCAACAATTCAACCCAACGTTACAAAGCATTAACAATTCCGCCCAACGTTACAAGGCGTTAACAATTCCACCCACGTCACAAAGCGTTAATGATTCCGCCCAATGTTACAAATGTAAACAATTCCACCCGACGTCACAAAGTATTATCAATTCCACGCAATGTCACACAGCGTTAACAATTCTACCCTATGTCACAAAGCACTAACAATCTCACCCAACGTCACACGTGATTAACAATTCCACACAACATCTAAAAGCATTAACAATTCCGTCCAACGTAACAAAGCGTTAATAATTCCACCCAATGTCGCAGAGCATTAACAATTCAACCCAACTTCACAAATCATAAGCAATTCCACCCAGCGTCACAAAGCATTAACAATTCGACCCAACAGCACAAAGCATTAACAACTCCAGAAACATCACACAGCGGTAACAATTGCACCAAGCAACACAGAGCGTTAACAATTCCACCCAACATCACAAAGCATTAACAATTCCCCCAACGTCAGAAAACGTTAACAATTTCACGCAATGTCACAAAGCATTAACAATTCCACTCAAAGTTACAAACTGTTAACAATTCCACCCAACGTCACAAAGTATTAACAATTCCAGTCAATGTCACAATGCATTAACAATTCCCCCAACCTCAGAAAGTATTAACAATTTCACCCAACGTCACACATCATTAACAATTCCACCCAACATCAAAAGCACTAACGATTCTACCCGACGTTACAAAGTGTTAACAATTCCAGCCAACGTTACAAAGCATTAACCATTCCACCCAACATCACATGCATTAACAATTCCACCAACGTCACAAAGCATTAACAATTCTACCCAACGTCACACAGCATTAATAATTCCACCCAACGCCACAAAGTGTTAACAATTCCACTCAACGTGTCAAAGAGTTAACAATTCCAACCAACATCACAAAGCATTAACAATTCCGTCCAACGTAACAAAGCGTTAATAATTCCACCCAATGTCGCAAAGCATTAACAATTCAACCCAACAGCACAAAGCATTAACAACTCCAGAAACGTCACACAGCGGTAACAATTCCACCCACATCACACAGCGTTAACAATTGCACCAAGCATCGCAGAGCATTAACAATTCCACCCAACATCACAAAGCATTAACAATTCCCCCAACGTCAGAAAGCGTTAACAATTTCACGCAATGTCACAAAGCATTAACAATTCCACCCAAAGTTACAAACTGTTAACAATTCCACCCAACGTCACAAAGTATTAACAATTCCAGCCAATGTCACAATGCATTAACAATTCCCCCAACCTTAGAAAGTATTAACAATTTCACCCAACGTCACACATCATTAACAATTCCACCCAACATCTTAAACCACTAACGATTCTACCCAACGTTACAAAGTGTTAACAATTCCAGCCAACGTTACAAAGCATTAACCATTCCACCCAACATCACATGCATTTACAATTCCACCCAACGTTACAAACCGTTAACAATTCCACCCAACATCTCAAAGCATTAACAATTCCGCCCAACGTTACAAAGCGTTAACAATTCCACACAACGTCACAGAGCGTTAACAATTCCACCAACGTCACAAAGCATTAACAATTCTACCCAACGTCACAAACATTAACAATTCCACAGAACATCACAAAGCTTTAACAATTCCACACAACGTCACAAAGCATTAACAATTCCACAAACGTCACAAAACCTTGATAAGTCCACCCAACATCACACATCATTAAGTTTCACCCAACATCTTAAAGCATTAACAATTCCACCAAACGTCACAAAGCATTAACAATTCCAGCCAACGTCACAAAGCATTAACAATCCACCCAACGTCACAAAGCATTAACAACTCCACAAACGTAACACAGTGTTAACAATTCCACCCAACGTCACAAAGCATTAACAATTCCACCCAAAATCACAAAGCATTAACAACTGCACAAACATCACACCGCATTAACAATTCCACCCAACGTTACAAAGCATTAACAATTTCACACAACGTCACACAGCGTTAACAATTCCACCCAACGTCACAAAGCGTTAAGATTTCCACACAGCGTCACAAAGCATTAAAAATTCCACCCAAAGTCACACAGCAATAACAATTCCACCCAACATCTCAAAGCATTAACAATTCCGTCCAACATAACAAAGAGTTAACAATTCCACCCAATGTCGCAAAGCATTAACAATTCCATCCAACATCGCAAAACATTAACAATTCCACCAAACGTCACAAAGCATTAACAATTCCACCCATCACACAGCATTAACAATTCCACCCAACGTCACAAAGCATTAACAATTTCCCACAACGTCACAAAGCATGAACAACTCCACCAATGTCACACAGCGTAAACAGTTCCACCCAACATTACAAAGCATTAACAATTCCGCCCAACGTTACAAGGCGTTAACAATTCCCCCAACGTCAGAAAGCGTTAACAATTTCACGCAATGTCACAAAGCATTAACAATTCCACCCAAAGTTACAAACTGTTAACAATTCCACCCAACGTCACAAAGTATTAACAATTCCAGCCAATGTCACAATGCATTAACAATTCCCCCAACCTTAGAAAGTATTAACAATTTCACCCAACGTCACACATCATTAACAATTCCACCCAACATCTTAAACCACTAACGATTCTACCCAACGTTACAAAGTGTTAACAATTCCAGCCAACGTTACAAAGCATTAACCATTCCACCCAACATCACATGCATTTACAATTCCACCCAACGTTACAAACCGTTAACAATTCCACCCAACATCTCAAAGCATTAACAATTCTGCCCAACGTTACAAAGCGTTAACAATTCCACACAACGTCACAGAGCGTTAACAATTCCACCAACGTCACAAAGCATTAACAATTCTACCCAACGTCACAAACATTAACAATTCCACAGAACATCACAAAGCTTTAACAATTCCACACAACGTCACAAAGCATTAACAATTCCACAAACGTCACAAAACCTTGATAAGTCCACCCAACATCACACATCATTAAGTTTCATCCAACATCTTAAAGCATTAACAATTCCACCAAACGTCACAAAGCATTAACAATTCCAGCCAACGTCACAAAGCATTAACAATCCACCCAACGTCACAAAGCATTAACAACTCCACAAACGTAACACAGTGTTAACAATTCCACCCAACGTCACAAAGCATTAACAATTCCACCCAAAATCACAAAGCATTAACAACTGCACAAACATCACACCGCATTAACAATTCCACCCAACGTTACAAAGCATTAACAATTTCACACAACGTCACACAGCGTTAACAATTCCACCCAACGTCACAAAGCGTTAAGATTTCCACACAGCGTCACAAAGCATTAAAAATTCCACCCAAAGTCACACAGCAATAACAATTCCACCCAACATCTCAAAGCATTAACAATTCCGTCCAACATAACAAAGAGTTAACAATTCCACCCAATGTCGCAAAGCATTAACAATTCCATCCAACATCGCAAAACATTAACAATTCCACCAAACGTCACAAAGCATTAACAATTCCACCCATCACACAGCATTAACAATTCCACCCAACGTCACAAAGCATTAACAATTTCCCACAACGTCACAAAGCATGAACAACTCCACCAATGTCACACAGCGTAAACAGTTCCACCCAACATTACAAAGCATTAACAATTCCGCCCAACGTTACAAGGCGTTAACAATTCCACCCACGTCACAAAGCGTTAATGATTCCGCTCAACGCTACAGATGTTAACAATTCCAGCAAATGTCACAAAGAATTACCAATTCCAGCCAACGTCACAGAGAGCTAACAATTCCACCCAACGTCACAAAATATTACCAATTCCAGCCAACGTCACAGAGCGTTAACAATTCCACCCAATGTCACAAAGCATTAACAATTCCACAAACGTCACAAAGCTTTAACAATTCCATCCAACGTCACAAAGCATTAACAATTCCACCCAACGTCACAAAGCGTTAACAATACCAGCTAACGTAACAAAGCAAAATAATTCCACCGAACAGCACACAGCATTCACAATTCCACCCAACATCACAAAGAATTAACAATTCCGCCCAAAGTTACAAAGAATTAAATATTCCACCTAACGTCGCAAACCATTAACAATTCAACACAACATTAGAAAGCATTAAAAATTTCACCCAAGGTCACAAAGCATTAATAATTCTACCCAACGTCACACAGCAGTAACAATTCCAGCCAACATCACAAAGCATTAACAATTCCACCAACGTCACAAAGCATTAACAATTCTACCCAACGTCACACAGCATTAATAATTCCACCCAACGCCACAAAGTGTTAACAATTCCACTCAACGTGTCAAAGCGTTAACAATTCCAACCAACATCACAAAGCATTAACAACTCCACAAATGTCACAAAGCGTTACCAATTCCACCCAAGGTCACAAAGCATAAACAATTCCACCCAACGTTACAAAGTGTTAACAATTCCACCCGACATCACAAAGCGTTAAAAATTCCCCCAACGTCACAAAGCATTAACAATTCCACAAACGTCACAAAGCACTAACAATTCCACCCAACATCACAAAACATTAACAATTCCACCCAACGTTACAAAGCATTAACAATTCCACCCAACGTCACAAAGCGTGAACAATTCCAACCAACGTCACAAACCTTTAACAATTCCACCCAACATCACAAAGCAGTAACAATTCTACCCGGCGTTGCAAGGTGTTAACAATTCCAGACAACGTCACAATGCATTATCAATTCCCCCAATCTCAGAAAGCATTAAAATTTCACCCAACGTCACACATCATTAACAATCCCACCCAACATCTTAAAGCGTTAACAATTCCACCCAACCTCATAAAGCATTAACAATTCCACAAACGTCACAAAGCATTAATAATTCCACCCAACATCACACATCATTAACAATTCCACCCAACATCTTAAAGTATTGACAATTCTACCCGACGTTACAAAGTGTTAACAATTCCAGCCAACGTTACAAAGCATTAACAATTCCACCCAACATCTCAAAGCAGTAACAATTCTACCCGGCGTTGCAAAGTGTTAACAATTCCAGACAACGTCACAATGCATTATCAATTCCCCCAATCTCAGAAAGCATTAAAATTTCACCCAACGTCACACATCATTAACAATCCCACCCAACATCTTAAAGCGTTAACAATTCCACCCAACCTCATAAAGCATTAACAATTCCACAAACGTCACAAAGCATTGATAATTCCACCCAACATCACACATCATTAACAATTCCACCCAACATCTTAAAGCATTGGCAATTCTACCCGACGTTACAAAGTGTTAACAATTCCAGCCAACGTTACAAAGCATTAACAATTCCGCCCAACGTTACAAAGCGTTAACAATTCCACACAACGTCACAGAGCGTTAACAATTCCACCAACGTCACAAAGCATTAACAATTCTACCCAACGTCACAAACATTAACAATTCCACAGAACATCACAAAGCTTTAACAATTCCACACAACGTCACAAAGCATTAACAATTCCGCAAACGTCACAAAACCTTGATAATTCCACCCAACATCACACATCATTAAGTTCCACCCAACGTTACGAAGCACTAACAATTCCACCCAACGTCACAAAGCGTGAACAATTCCAACCAACGTCACAAACCTTTAACAATTCCACCCAACATCACAAAGCAGTAACAATTCTACCCAGCGTTGCAAAGTGTTAACAATTCCAGACAACGTCACAATGCATTCTCAATTCCCCCAATCTCAGAAAGCATTAAAATTTCACCCAACGTCACACATCATTAACAATCCCACCCAACATCTTAAAGCGTTAACAATTCCACCCAACCTCATAAAGCATTAACAATTCCACAAACGTCACAAAGCATTAATAATTCCACCCAACATCACACATCATTAACAATTCCACCCAACATCTTAAAGTATTGACAATTCTACCCGACGTTACAAAGTGTTAACAATTCCAGCCAACGTTACAAAGCATTAACAATTCCACCCAACATCTCAAAGCAGTAACAATTCTACCCGGCGTTGCAAAGTGTTAACAATTCCAGACAACGTCACAATGCATTATCAATTCCCCCAATCTCAGAAAGTATTAAAATTTCACCCAACGTCACACATCATTAACAATCCCACCCAACATCTTAAAGCGTTAACAATTCCACCCAACCTCATAAAGCATTAACAATTCCACAAACGTCACAAAGCATTGATAATTCCACCCAACATCACACATTATTAACAATTCCACCCAACATCTTAAAGCATTTACAATTCTACCCGACGTTACAAAGTGTTAACAATTCCAGCCAACGTTACAAAGCATTAACAATTCCACCCAACATCTCAAAGCATTAACAATTCCGCCCAACGTTACAAAGCGTTAACAATTCCACACAACGTCACAGAGCGTTAACAATTCCACCAACGTCACAAAGCATTAACAATTCTACCCAACGTCACAAACATTAACAATTCCACAGAACATCACAAAGCTTTAACAATTCCACACAACGTCACAAAGCATTAACAATTCCACAAACGTCACAAAACCTTGATAATTCCACCCAACATCACACATCATTAAGTTTCACCCAACATCTTAAAGCATTAACAATTCCACCAAACGTCACAAAGCATTAACAATTCCAGCCAACGTCACAGAGCATTAACAATTCCACCCAACGTCACAAAGCATTAACAATTCCCCACAACGTCACAAAGCATTAACAACTCCACAAATGTCACACAGCGTTAACAATGCCACCCAACGTTACAAAGCATTAACAATTCTACCCAACGTCACAAACATTAACAATTCCACAGAACATCACAAAGCTTTAACAATTCCACCCAACCTCATAAAGCATTAACAATTCCACAAACGTCACAAAGCATTAATAATTCCACCCAACATCACACATCATTAACAATTCCACCCAACATCTTAAAGTATTGACAATTCTACCCGACGTTACAAAGTGTTAACAATTCCAGCCAACGTTACAAAGCATTAACAATTCCACCCAACATCTCAAAGCAGTAACAATTCTACCCGGCGTTGCAAAGTGTTAACAATTCCAGACAACGTCACAATGCATTATCAATTCCCCCAATCTCAGAAAGTATTAAAATTTCACCCAACGTCACACATCATTAACAATCCCACCCAACATCTTAAAGCGTTAACAATTCCACCCAACCTCATAAAGCATTAACAATTCCACAAACGTCACAAAGCATTGATAATTCCACCCAACATCACACATTATTAACAATTCCACCCAACATCTTAAAGCATTTACAATTCTACCCGACGTTACAAAGTGTTAACAATTCCAGCCAACGTTACAAAGCATTAACAATTCCACCCAACATCTCAAAGCATTAACAATTCCGCCCAACGTTACAAAGCGTTAACAATTCCACACAACGTCACAGAGCGTTAACAATTCCACCAACGTCACAAAGCATTAACAATTCTACCCAACGTCACAAACATTAACAATTCCACAGAACATCACAAAGCTTTAACAATTCCACCAAACGTCACAAAGCATTAACAATTCCAGCCAACGTCACAGAGCATTAACAATTCCACCCAACGTCACAAAGCATTAACAATTCCCCACAACGTCACAAAGCATTAACAACTCCACAAATGTCACACAGCGTTAACAATGCCACCCAACGTTACAAAGCATTAACAATTCCACACAACATCTAAAAGCATTAACAATTCCGTCCAACTTAACAAAGCGTTAACAATTCCACCCAATGTCGCAAAGCATTAACAATTCAACCCAACTTCACAAAGCATAAGCAATTCCACCCAACGTCACAAAGCATTAACAATTTGACCCAACAGCACAAAGCATTAACAACTCCAGAAACGTCACACAGCGTTAACAATTCCACATAACGTTTCAAAGCATTAACAATTCCGCCCAACGTTACAAGGCGTCAAAAATTCAACCCATCACACAGCGTTCACAATTCCACCCACATCACACAGCATTAACAATTGCACCAAGCATCACAGAGCGTTAACAATTCCACCCAACATCACAAAGCATTAACAATTCCCCCAACGTCACAAGGTGTTAACAATTCCAGCCAACATCACAAAGTGTTAACAATTCCAGCCAACATCACAATGCATTAACAATTCCCCCAACATCTTAAAACATTAACGATTCTACCCGACGTTAAAAAGTGTTAACAATTCCAGCCAACGTTACAAAGCATTAACAATTCCACCCAAAATCACATGCAGTAACAATTCCACCCAATGTTACAAACCGTTAACAATTCCACCCAAAGTCACAAAGCACTAACAACCCTACCCAATGTCACACAGCATTAACAATTCCACCCAACGTCACAAAGCGTTAACAATTCCACCCAACAAACATTTAGCAATTCTATAAACTTCACAATGCATTAAGAATTCCACCCAACATCACAAGCATTAACAATCCACCCAACGTCACAAAGCATTAACAATTCCACAAACTTCACAAAGCATTAACAATTCCACCCAACATCAGAAAGCATTAAGATTTCCACCCAACGTCACGAAGTATTAACAATTCCACCCAAAATCACAAATCATTAACAACTGCACAAACGTCACACCGCATTAACAATTCCACCCAACGTCACAGAGCGTTAACAATTCCACCCAACGTCACAAAGCATTAACAATTCCACCCAACATCACAAAGCATTAACAATACCACCTAACGTAACAAAGCATAATAATTCCACCGAACAGCACACAGCATTAACAATTCCACCCAGCATCACAAAGCATTAAAAATTCCACCCAACGTTGCAAAGCATTAACAATTTCACACAATGTCACACAGCGTTAACAACTCCACCCAACGTTAAAATGCATTAACAGTTCCACACGACGTCACAGAGCGTTAACAATTCCACACAACGTCACAAAGCATTAACAATTCCACACAACGTCACAAATCATTAACAATTCTGCCGAAACTCACACAGCGTTAACAATTCTACCCAACGTGACAAAGCATTAACAAATCCACCAACGTCACACAGTGTTAACAATCCTACCCAACGTCATAATGCACTAACAATTTCACCCAACGTCACATAGTATTAACAATTCCACCCAACGTCACAAAGCCTTAAGAATTCCACACAGCGTCACAAAGCATTAAAAATTCCACCCAAATTCACACAGCAATAACAATTCCTACCAACATCTCAAAGCATTAACAGTTCCGCCCAACGTAACAAAGAGTTAACAATTCCACCCAATGTCGCAAAGCATTAACAATTCCATCCAACATCACAAAGCATTAACAATTCCACCAAACGTCACAAAGCATTAACAATTCCACCCAACGTCACACAACATTAACAATTCCACCCAACATCACAAAGCATTAACAATTCCCAACAACGTCCCAAAGCATTAATAATTTCACCCAAGGTCACACATCATTAACAAATCCACCCAACATCTTAAAGCGTTAACAATTCCACCCAACCTCATAAAGCATTAACAATTCCACGAACGTCACAAAGCATTGATAATTCCACCCAACATCACACATCATTAACAATTCCACCCAACATCTTAAAGCATTAACAATTCTACCCGACGTTACAAAGTGTTAACAATTCCTGCCAACGTTACAAAGCATTAACAATTCCAACCAACATCACATGCATTAACATTTCCACCCAACATTACAAAGTGTTAACAATTCCACCCAACGTCACAAAGCATTATCAATTCCCCCAACGTCACAAAGCAATAACATTTTCACCCAACTTCACACAGCATTAACAATTCCACCCAACATCTCAAAGCATTAACAATTCCGCCCAATGTTACAAAGCGTTAACAATTCCACACGTCACAGAGCGTTAACAATTCCACCAACGTCACAATGCATTAACAATTCTACCCAACGTCACACATCATTAACAATTCCACACAACGTCACAAAGCATTAACAATTCCACAAACGTCACAAAGCCTTGATAATCCCACCCAACATCACACATCATTAACAGTTTCACCCAACATCTTAAAGCATTAACAATTCCAGCCAACGTCACACAGCATTGACAATTCCACCCAACATCTCAAAGCATTAACAACTCCGCCCAACGTAACAAAGAGTTAACAATTCCACCCAATGTCGCAAAGCATTAACAATACCACCTAACGTAACAAAGCATAATAATTCCACCCAACAGCACACAGCATTAACAATTCCACCCAGCATCACAAAGCATTGAAAATTCCACCCAACGTTGCAAAGCATTAACAATTTCACACAATGTCACACAGCGTTAACAACTCCACCCAACGTTACAACGCATTAACAGTTCCACACAACGTCACAGAGCGTTAACAATTCCACACAACGTCACAAAGCATTAACAATTCCACACAACGTCACAAATCATTAACAATTCTGCCGAAACTCACACAGCGTTAACAATTCTACCCAACGTGACAAAGCATTAACAAATCCACCAACGTCACACAGTGTTAACAATCCTACCCAACGTCATAATGCACTAACAATTTCACCCAAAGTCACACAGTATTAACAATTCCACCCAACGTCACAAAGCCTTAAGAATTCCACACAGCGTCACAAAGCATTAAAAATTCCACCCAAATTCACACAGCAATAACAATTCCTCCCAACATCTCAAAGCATTAACAGTTCCGCCCAACGTAACAAAGAGTTAACAATTCCACCCAATGTCGCAAAGCATTAACAATTCCATCCAACATCACAAAGCATTAACAATTCCACCAAACGTCACAAAGCATTAACAATTCCACCCAACGTCACACAACATTAACAATTCCACCCAACATCACAAAGCATTAACAATTCCCAACAACGTCCCAAAGCATTAATAATTTCACCCAAGGTCACACATCATTAACAAATCCACCCAACATCTTAAAGCGTTAACAATTCCACCCAACCTCATAAAGCATTAACAATTCCACGAACGTCACAAAGCATTGATAATTCCACCCAACATCACACATCATTAACAATTCCACCCAACATCTTAAAGCATTAACAATTCTACCCGACGTTACAAAGTGTTAACAATTCCTGCCAACGTTACAAAGCATTAACAATTCCAACCAACATCACATGCATTAACATTTTCACCCAACTTCACACAGCATTAACAATTCCACCCAACATCTCAAAGCATTAACAATTCCGCCCAATGCTACAAAGCGTTAACAATTCCACACGGCACAGAGCGTTAACAATTCCACCAACGTCACAATGCATTAACAATTCTACCCAACGTCACACATCATTAACAATTCCACACAACGTCACAAAGCATTAACAATTCCACAAACGCCACAAAGCCTTGATAATTCCACCCAACATCACACATCATTAACAGTTTCACCCAACATCTTAAAGCATTAACAATTCCAGCCAACATCACACAGCATTGACAATCCCACCCAACATCTCAAAGCATTAACAACTCCGCCCAACGTAACAAAGAGTTAACAATTCCACCCAATGTCGCAAAGCATTAACAATACCACCTAACGTAACAAAGCATAATAATTCCACCCAACAGCACACAGCATTAACAATTCCACCCAGCATCACAAAGCATTGAAAATTCCACCCAACGTTGCAAAGCATTAACAATTTCACACAATGTCACACAGCGTTAACAACTCCACCCAACGTTACAACACATTAACAGTTCCACACAACGTCACAGAGCGTTAACAATTCCACACAACGTCACAAAGCATTAACAATTCCACACAACGTCACAAATCATTAACAATTCTGCCGAAACTCACACAGCGTTAACAATTCCACCCAACGTGACAAAGCATTAACAAATCCACCAACGTCACACAGTGTTAACAATTCTACCCAACGTCATAATGCACTAACAATTTCACCCGTCACACAGCATTAACAATTCCACCCAACGTCACAAAGCCTTAAGAATTCCACACAGCGTCACACAGCATTAAAAATTCCACCCAAATTCACACAGCAATAACAATTCCTCCCAACATCTCAAAGCATTAACAGTTCCGCCCAACGTAACAAAGAGTTAACAATTCCACCCAATGTCGCAAAGCATTAACAATTCCATCCAACATCACAAAGCATTAACAATTCCACCAAACGTCACAAAGCATTAACAATTCCACCCAACATCACACAACATTAACAATTCCACCCAACATCACAAAGCATTAACAATTCCCAACAACGTCCCAAAGCATTAATAATTTCACCCAAGGTCACACATCATTAACAAATCCACCCAACATCTTAAAGCGTTAACAATTCCACCCAACCTCATAAAGCATTAACAATTCCACGAACGTCACAAAGCATTGATAATTCCATCCAACATCACACATCATTAACAATTCCACCCAACATCTTTAAGCATTAACAATTCTACCCGACGTTACAAAGTGTTAACAATTCCTGCCAACGTTACAAAGCATTAACAATTCCAACCAACATCACATGCATTAACATTTCCACCCAACATTACAAAGTGTTAACAATTCCACCCAACATCTCAAAGCATTAACAATTCCGCCCAACGTTACAAAGCGTTAACAATTCCACACGTCACAGAGCGTTAACAATTCCACCAACGTCACAATGCATTAACAATTCTACCCAACGTCACACATCATTAACAATTCCACACAATGTCACAAAGCATTAACAATTCCACAAACGTCACAAAGCCTTGATAATTCCACCCAACATCACACATCATTAACAGTTTCACCCAACATCTTAAAGCATTAACAATTCCAGCCAACGTCACACAGCATTGACAATTCCACCCAACATCTCAAAGCATTAACAACTCCGCCCAATGTAACAAAGAGTTAACAATTCCACCCAATGTCGCAAAGCATTAACAATACCACCTAACGTAACAAAGCATAATAATTCCACCCAACAGCACACAGCATTAACAATTCCACCCAGCATCACAAAGCATTGAAAATTCCACCCAACATTGCAAAGCATTAACAATTTCACACAATGTCACACAGCGTTAACAACTCCACCCAACGTTACAACGCATTAACAGTTCCACACAACGTCACAGAGCGTTAACAATTCCACACAACGTCACAAAGCATTAACAATTCCACACAACGTCACAGATCATTAACAATTCTGCCGAAACTCACACAGCGTTAACAATTCCACCCAACATGACAAAGCATTAACAAATCCACCAACGTCACACAGTGTTAACAATTCTACCTAACGTCATAATGCACTAACAATTTCACCCGTCACACAGCATTAACAATTCCACCCAACGTCACAAAGCGTTAAGAATTCCACACAGCGTCACACAGCATTAAAAATTCCACCCAAATTCACACAGCAATAACAATTCCTCCCAACATCTCAAAGCATTAACAGTTCCGCCCAACGTAACAAAGAGTTAACAATTCCACCCAATGTCGCAAAGCATTAACAAATCCACCAACGTCACACAGTGTTAACAATTCTACCTAACGTCATAATGCACTAACAATTTCACCCGTCACACAGCATTAACAATTCCACCCAACGTCACAAAGCGTTAAGAATTCCACACAGCGTCACACAGCATTAAAAATTCCACCCAAATTCACACAGCAATAACAATTCCTCCCAACATCTCAAAGCATTAACAGTTCCGCCCAACGTAACAAAGAGTTAACAATTCCACCCAATGTCGCAAAGCATTAACAATTCCATCCAACATCACAAAGCATTAACAATTCCACCAAATGTCACAAATCATTAACAATTCCACCCAACGTCACACAACATTAACAATTCCACCCAACATCACAAAGCATTAACAATTCCCAACAACGTCCCAAAGCATGAACAACTCCACCAAGCGTAAACAGTTCCACCCAACGTTACAAAGCATTAAAAATTCCGCCCAACGTTACAAGGCGTTAACAATTCCACCCACGTAACAAAGCATTAATGATTCCGCTAAACGCTACAAATATTAACAATTCCACCCAATGTCACAAAGAATTACCAATTCCACCCAACATCACAGAGCGCTAACAATTACACCCAACGTCACAAAGCATTAACAATTCCACAAACGTCACCAAGCTTTAACAATTCCACCCAACAGCACACAGCATTCACAATTCCACCCAACGTCACAAAGCATTAACAATTCCACAAACGTCACCAAGCTTTAACAATTCCACCCAATGTCACAAAGAATTACCAATTCCACCCAACATCACAGAGCGCTAACAATTACACCCAACGTCACAAAGCATTACCAATTCCAGCCAACGTCACAGAGCATTTACAATTCCACCCAACGTCACAAAGCATTAACAATTCCACAAACGTCACCAAGCTTTAACAATTCCACCCAACAGCACACAGCATTCACAATTCCACCCAACGTCACAAAGCATTAACAATTCCACAAACGTCACCAAGCTTTAACAATTCCACCCAACAGCACACAGCATTCACAATTCCACCCAACATCACAAAGAATTAACAATTCTGCCCAATGTTACAAAGAATTAAAAATTCCACAAATGTCGCAAACCATTAACAATTCAACACAACATTTGAAAGCATTAACAATTTCACCCAACATCACAAAGCATTAACAATTTCACCCAAGGTCACACATCATTAACAAATCCACCCAACATCTTAAAGCGTTAACAATTCCACCCAACCTCATAAAGCATTAACAATTCCACAAACGTCACAAAGCATTGATAATTCCACCCAACATCACACATCATTAACAATTCCACCCAACATCTTAAAGCATTAACAATTCTACCCGACGTTACAAAGTGTTCACAATTCCACTCAACGTGACAAAGCATTAACAAATCCACCAACGTCACACAGCGTTAACAATTATACCCAACGTCACAAAGCACTAACAATTTCACCCAACGTCACACAGCATTAACAATTCCACCCAAAGTCACACAGCAATAACAATTCCACCCAACATCTCAAAGCATTAACAATTCCGCCCAACATAACAAAGAGTTAACAATTCCATCCAACATCACAAAGCATTAACAATTACCCCCAAAGTCACAAAGCATTAACAATACCACCTAACATAGCAAAGCAAAATAATTCCACCCAACAGCACACAGCATTCACAATTCCACCCAACATCACAAAGAATTAACAATTCTGCCCAACGTTACAAAGAATTAAAAATTCCACATAACGTCGCAAACCATTAACAATTCAACACAACATTAGAAACCATTAACAATTTCACCCAACGTCACAAAGCATTAACAATTCTACCCAACGTCACACAGCATTAACAATTCCAGCCAACATCACAAAGCATTAACAATTCCACACAACATCACAAAGCATTAACAATTATACCCAACGTCACACAGCATTAATAATTCTATCCCAACGTCACAAATATTAACAATTCCATACAACGTCACAAATCATTAACAATTCCGATGAAACTCACACAGCGTTAACAATTCCACCCAACGTGACAAAGCAATAACAAATCCACCAACGTCACACAGTGTTAACAATTCCACCCAACATCATAAAGCATTAGCAATTCCGCCCAACGTCACAAAGCTTTAACAATTCCACCCAACATCACAAAGCGTTAACAATCCACCCAACGTCTCACAGCATTAACAATTCCACAAACGTCACAAAGCATTAACAATTCCACCCAACATCACAAAGCGTTAACAACTCCACCCAACGTTACAAAGTGTTAATAGACCCACCCAAAGTCCCAAATCGTCAGCAATTGCCCCAACGTAACAAATTATTAAAAATTTCACCCAACGACACACAACATTAACAATTCCACCCAACATCATAAAGCATTAACAATTCCACCCATCATCACAAAGCACTAACAATTGCACCCAACATCACAAACCTTTAACAATTCCACCCAACGTCACAAAGCATTAACAATTCCACCCAACGTCACAAAGCATTAACAATTCCATAAACGTCACAAAGCATTAACAATTCCACACAATATATCAAAGCATTAACAATTCCACCCAACGTCACAAAGCACTAACAATTCCACCCAACGTCACAAAGCATTAACAATTCCACCCAACGTTACAGAGTTAACAATTCCAGCCAACGTCACAAAGCGTTAACAATTCCACCAACGTAACAAAGCATTAACAATTTCACACAATGTCACAAAGCATTAACAACTCCACAAACGTCTCACAGCATTAACAATTCCACAAACATCACAGAGCATTAACAATTCCACCCAACATCACAAAGCGTTAACAATTCCACCAAACGCTACAAAACATTAACAATTTCACACAACGTCACAAAGCATTAGCAATTCCATCCAACGTCAGTAAGCTTTAACAATTCCACCCAACGTCACAAAGCATTAACAATTCCACCCAACGTCACACAGCATTAACACTTCCACCCTACGTCACAGAGCATTAACAATTCAGCCCAACATTACAAAGCGTTAACAATTCCACCCAACATCACACAGTGATAACAGTTCCACCCGACATACCGTGATAAAAATTCCACCAATGTCACACAGCATTAACAATTCCACCCAACATCACAAATCATTAACAGTTCCACCCAACATTACAAAGCGTTCACAATTCCACCCAACATCACACAGCGATAACAGTTCCCCCCGACACACCGTGATAACAATTCCACCCATGTCACACAGTATTAACAATTCCACCCAACATGCAAAGCATTAACAATTCCACCCAACATTTAAAGGGTTAAGAATTCGACCCAACCTTACAATGTTTTAGCAGTCCCACCCAACGTCCCAAAGCTTTAGCAATTCCCCCAACGTAACAAATCATTAAAAATTTCACCCAAAGTCACACAGCATTAACAATACCACCCAACGTCATAAAGCATTAGCAATTCCACACAACGTCACAAAGCATTAACAGTTCCACCCAACACCACGAATCGTTAACAATCCACCCAACGTAACAAACCATTAACAATTCCACCCAACATCACAAAGCGTTAGCAATCCACCCAACGTCACAAAGCATTAACAATTCCACCCAAAATCACAAAGCTTTAACAATTCCACCCAACGTTACAAAGCGTTAAAAATTCCACGCAACATCACAAAGCACTTAAAATTCCAATCAACATCACAAACCATTAACAATTCCACACAACGTTACAAAGTGTTAACAGTCCCACCCAACGTCCCAAAGCGTTAGCAATTCCCCCAACGTAACAAATCATTAAAAATTTCACCCAACGTCACACAGCATTAACAATTCCACCCAGCACATTAAAGCATTATCAATTCCACCCAACGTCACAAAGCATTAACAATTCCACCCAACATCACAAAGCATTAACAATCCACCCAACGTAACAAACCATTAACAATTCCACCCAACATCACAAAGCGTTAGCAATCCACCCAACGTCACAAAGCATTAACAATTCCACCCAAGGTCACAAAGCATTAACAATTCCACAAACGTCACAAAGCATTAACAATTCCACCCAATATATCAAAGCATTAGCAATTCCACCCAACGTCACAAAGCACCAACAATTCCACCCAATATCACGAACCATTAACAATTCCAGCAAACGCTACAAAGCATTAACAATTCCACCCAACGTCACAAAGCGTTAACAATTCCACGCAACGCCACACAGCATTAACAATTCCACCCTACCTCACAGAGCATTAACAATTCTGCCCAACGTTACAAAGCGTTAACAATTGCACCCAACATCACACAGCGATAACAGATCCACCCGACACACTGCGATAACAATTCCACCCATGTCACACATCATTAGCAATTCCACCTCACATGACAAAGCATTAACAATTCCACCCAACATCAGAAAGCGTTAACAATCCACCCAACGTCCCAAAGTGTTAGCAATTCCCCCAACGTAACAAATCATTAAATATTTCACCCAACGTCACACAGCATTAACAATTCCACCCAACATCACAAAGCTTTAACAATCCACCCAACGTCTCACAGCATTAACAATTCCACCCAATATATCAAAGCATTAACAATTCCACCCAACATCACAAAGCATTAACAATTCCACCCAACGTTACAAAGTGTTAACAATTCCACCCAACGTCACCAAGCGTTAACAATTCCCTCAACGTAACAAAGCATTAACAATTTCACCACATGTCACAAAGCATTAACAACTCCACAAACGTCTCACAGCATTAACAATTCCACAAACATCACAGAGCATTAACAATTCCACCCAACATCACAAACCATTAACAATTCCACCAAACGCTACAAAACATTAACAATTTCACACAACGTCACAAAGCATTAGCAATTCCATCCAACATCACAAACCATTAACAATTCCACCAAACGCTACAAAACATTAACAATTTCACACGTCACAAAGCATTAGCAATTCCATCCAACGTCAGTAAGCTTTAACAATTCCACCCAACGTCACAGATCATTAACAATTCCACCCAACGTCACACAGCATTAACACTTCCACCCTACGTCACAGAGTATTAACAATTCAGCACAACATTACAAAGCGTTAACAATTCCACCCAATATTACAAAGCGTTAACAATTCCACCCAACATCACACAGCCATAACAGTTCCACCCGACACACCGCGATAACAATTCCACCCATGTCACACAGCATTAACAATTCCACCCAACATGACAAAGCATTAACAATTCCACCCAACATTGCAAAGCGTTAAGAATTCCACCCAACGTTACAAAGTGTTAACAGTCCCACCCAACGTCCCAAAGCTTTAGCAATTCCCCCAACGTAACAAATCATTAAAAATTTCACCCAAAGTCACACAGCATTAACAATTCCACCGAACATCTCAAAGCTTTAATAATTCCGTCCAACTTAACAAGGCGGTAAAAATTCCACCCAATGTCGCAAAGCATTAACAATTCCCCACAACGTCACAAAGCATTAACAACTCGACAAACGTCACACAGCGCAAACAATTACACCCAATGTCACAAAGCATTAACAATTCCACAAACGTCACAAAGCATTAACAATTCAACCCAACATCACACGGCATTAACAATTCCACCCAACGTTACAAAGCATTAACAATTCCGCCCAACGTCACAAAGCATTAACAATAACACCCAACGTCACAAAGCATTAACAATTCCACAAACGTCACAAAGCACTATTACACCCAACATCACAAAACATTAACAATTCCGCCGAACGTAACAAAGCGTTAACAATTCCACCCAGTGTCGCAAAGCATTAACAAATACATCCAAACATCACAAAGCATTAACAATTCCACCCAACGTTACAAAGCATTAACAATTCCGCCCAACGTCACAAACCATTAACGATAACACCCAACGTCACAAAGCATTAACAATTCCACAAACGTCACAAAGCACTAACTATTACACCATACATCACAAAGCATTAACAATTCCGCCCAACGTAACAAAGTGTTAACAATTCCACCCAGTGTCGCAAAGCATTAACAATTACATCCAAACATCACAAAGTATTAACAATTCCACTAAACGCTACAAAACATTAACAATTTCACACAACGTCACAAAGCATTAGCAATTCCATCCAACATCACAAACCATTAACAATTCCACCAAACGCTACAAAACATTAACAATTTCACACAGCGTCACAAAGCATTAGCAATTCCATCCAACATCACAAACCATTAACAATTCCACCAAACGCTACAAAACATTAACAATTTCAAACAACGTCACAAAGCATTAGCAATTCCATCCAACGTCAGTAAGCTTTAACAATTCCACCCAACGTCACAAATCATTAACAATTCCACCCAACGTCACACAGCATTAACACTTCCACCCTACGTCACAGAGTATTAACAATTCAACACAACATTACAAAGCATTAACAATTCCACCCAACATTACAAAGCGTTAACAATTCCACCCAACATCACACAGCGATAACAGTTCCACCCGACACACCGCGATAACAATTCCACCCATTCCACCCAATGTCGCAAAGCATTAACTATTCCCCACAACGTCACAAAGCATTAACAACTCCACAAACGTCACACAGCGCAAACAATTACACCCAATGTCACAAAGCATTAACAATTCCACAAACGTCACAAAGCATTAACAATTCAACCCAACTTCACAAAAGCATAAGCAATTATACCCAACGTCACAAAGCACTAACAATTTCACCCGTCACACAGCAATAACAATTCCACCCAACATCTCAAAGCATTAACAATTCCACCCAACGTTACAAAGCGTTAAAAATTCCACGCAACATCACAAAGCACTTAAAATTCCAATCAACATCACAAACCATTAACAATTCCACACAACGTTACAAAGTGTTAACAGTCCCACCCAACGTCCCAAAGCGTTAGCAATTCCCCCAACGTAACAAATCATTAAAAATTTCACCCAACGTCACACAGCATTAACAATTCCACCCAGCACATTAAAGCATTATCAATTCCACCCAACGTCACAAAGCATTAACAATTCCACCCAACATCACAAAGCATTAACAATCCACCCAACGTAACAAACCATTAACAATTCCACCCAACATCACAAAGCGTTAGCAATCCACCCAACGTCACAAAGCATTAACAATTCCACCCAAGGTCACAAAGCATTAACAATTCCACAAATGTCACAAAGCATTAACAATTCCACCCAATATATCAAAGCATTAGCAATTCCACCCAACGTCACAAAGCACCAACAATTCCACCCAATATCACGAACCATTAAAAATTCCAGCAAACGCTACAAAGCATTAACAATTCCACCCAACGTCACAAAGCGTTAACAATTCCACGCAACGCCACACAGCATTAACAATTCCACCCTACCTCACAGAGCATTAACAATTCTGCCCAACGTTACAAAGCGTTAACAATTGCACCCAACATCACACAGCGATAACAGATCCACCCGACACACTGCGATAACAATTCCACCCATGTCACACATCATTAGCAATTCCACCTCACATGACAAAGCATTAACAATTCCACCCAACATCAGAAAGCGTTAACAATCCACCCAACGTCCCAAAGTGTTAGCAATTCCCCCAACGTAACAAATCATTAAATATTTCACCCAACGTCACACAGCATTAACAATTCCACCCAACATCACAAAGCTTTAACAATCCACCCAACGTCTCACAGCATTAACAATTCCACCCAATATATCAAAGCATTAACAATTCCACCCAACATCACAAAGCATTAACAATTCCACCCAACGTTACAAAGTGTTAACAATTCCACCCAACGTCACCAAGCGTTAACAATTCCCTCAACGTAACAAAGCATTAACAATTTCACCATATGTCACAAAGCATTAACAACTCCACAAACGTCTCACAGCATTAACAATTCCACAAACATCACAGAGCATTAACAATTCCACCCAACATCACAAACCATTAACAATTCCACCAAACGCTACAAAACATTAACAATTTCACACAACGTCACAAAGCATTAGCAATTCCATCCAACATCACAAACCATTAACAATTCCACCAAACGCTACAAAACATTAACAATTTCACACGTCACAAAGCATTAGCAATTCCATCCAACGTCAGTAAGCTTTAACAATTCCACCCAACGTCACAAATCATTAACAATTCCACCCAACGTCACACAGCATTAACACTTCCACCCTACGTCACAGAGTATTAACAATTCAGCACATTACAAAGCGTTAACAATTCCACCCAATATTACAAAGCGTTAACAATTCCACCCAACATCACACAGCCATAACAGTTCCACCCGACACACCGCGATAACAATTCCACCCATGTCACACAGCATTAACAATTCCACCCAACATGACAAAGCATTAACAATTCCACCCAATATATCAAAGCATTAGCAATTCCACCCAACGTCACAAAGCACCAACAATTCCACCCAATATCACGAACCATTAACAATTCCAGCAAACTCTACAAAGCATTAACAATTCCACCCAACGTCACAAAGCGTTAACAATTCCACGCAACGCCACACAGCATTAACAATTCCACCCTACCTCACAGAGCATTAACAATTCTGCCCAACGTTACAAAGCGTTAACAATTGCACCCAACATCACACAGCGATAACAGATCCACCCGACACACTGCGATAACAATTCCACCCATGTCACACATCATTAGCAATTCCACCTCACATGACAAAGCATTAACAATTCCACCCAACATCAGAAAGCGTTAACAATCCACCCAACGTCCCAAAGTGTTAGCAATTCCCCCAACGTAACAAATCATTAAATATTTCACCCAACGTCACACTGCATTAACAATTCCACCCAACATCACAAAGCTTTAACAATCCACCCAACATCTCACAGCATTAACAATTCCACCCAATATATCAAAGCATTAACAATTCCACCCAACATCACAAAGCATTAACAATTCCACCCAACGTTACAAAGTGTTAACAATTCCACCCAACGTCACCAAGCGTTAACAATTCCCTCAACGTAACAAAGCATTAACAATTTCACCATATGTCACAAAGCATTAACAACTCCACAAACGTCTCACAGCATTAACAATTCCACAAACATCACAGAGCATTAACAATTCCACCCAACATCACAAACCATTAACAATTCCACCAAACGCTACAAAACATTAACAATTTCACACAACGTCACAAAGCATTAGCAATTCCATCCAACATCACAAACCATTAACAATTCCACCAAACGCTACAAAACATTAACAATTTCACACAACGTCACAAAGCATTAGCAATTCCATCCAACATCACAAACCATTAACAATTCCACCAAACGCTACAAAACATTAACAATTTCACACGTCACAAAGCATTAGCAATTCCATCCAACGTCAGTAAGCTTTAACAATTCCACCCAACGTCACAGATCATTAACAATTCCACCCAACGTCACACAGCATTAACACTTCCACCCTACGTCACAGAGTATTAACAATTCAGCACAACATTACAAAGCGTTAACAATTCCACCCAATATTATAAAGCGTTAACAATTCCACCCAACATCACACAGCCATAACAGTTCCACCCGACACACCGCGTTAACAATTCCACCCATGTCACACAGCATTAACACTTCCACCCTACGTCACAGAGTATTAACAATTCAGCACAACATTACAAAGCGTTAACAATTCCACCCAATATTATAAAGCGTTAACAATTCCACCCAACATCACACAGCCATAACAGTTCCACCCGACACACCGCGTTAACAATTCCACCCATGTCACACAGCATTAACAATTCCACCCAACATGACAAAGCATTAACAATTCCACCCAACATTGCAAAGCGTTAAGAATTCCACCCAACGTTACAAAGTGTTAACAGTCCCACCCAACGTCCCAAAGCTTTAGCAATTCCCCCAACGTAACAAATCATTAAAAATTTCACCCAAAGTCACACAGCATTAACAATTCCACCGAACATCTCAAAGCTTTAATAATTCCGTCCAACTTAACAAGGCGGTAAAAATTCCACCCAATGTCGCAAAGCATTAACAATTCCCCACAACGTCACAAAGCATTAACAACTCGACAAACGTCACACAGCGCAAACAATTACACCCAATGTCACAAAGCATTAACAATTCCACAAACGTCACAAAGCATTAACAATTCAACCCAACATCACACGGCATTAACAATTCCACCCAACGTTACAAAGCATTAACAATTCCGCCCAACGTCACAAAGCATTAACAATAACACCCAACGTCACAAAGCATTAACAATTCCACAAACGTCACAAAGCACTATTACACCCAACATCACAAAACATTAACAATTCCGCCGAACGTAACAAAGCGTTAACAATTCCACCCAGTGTCGCAAAGCATTAACAAATACATCCAAACATCACAAAGCATTAACAATTCCACCCAACGTTACAAAGCATTAACAATTCCGCCCAACGTCACAAACCATTAACGATAACACCCAACGTCACAAAGCATTAACAATTCCACAAACGTCACAAAGCACTAACTATTACACCATACATCACAAAGCATTAACAATTCCGCCCAACGTAACAAAGTGTTAACAATTCCACCCAGTGTCGCAAAGCATTAACAATTACATCCAAACATCACAAAGTATTAACAATTCCACTAAACGCTACAAAACATTAACAATTTCACACAACGTCACAAAGCATTAGCAATTCCATCCAACATCACAAACCATTAACAATTCCACCAAACGCTACAAAACATTAACAATTTCACACAGCGTCACAAAGCATTAGCAATTCCATCCAACATCACAAACCATTAACAATTCCACCAAACGCTACAAAACATTAACAATTTCAAACAACGTCACAAAGCATTAGCAATTCCATCCAACGTCAGTAAGCTTTAACAATTCCACCCAACGTCACAAATCATTAACAATTCCACCCAACGTCACACAGCATTAACACTTCCACCCTACGTCACAGAGTATTAACAATTCAACACAACATTACAAAGCATTAACAATTCCACCCAACATTACAAAGCGTTAACAATTCCACCCAACATCACACAGCGATAACAGTTCCACCCGACACACCGCGATAACAATTCCACCCATTCCACCCAATGTCGCAAAGCATTAACTATTCCCCACAACGTCACAAAGCATTAACAACTCCACAAACGTCACACAGCGCAAACAATTACACCCAATGTCACAAAGCATTAACAATTCCACAAACGTCACAAAGCATTAACAATTCAACCCAACTTCACAAAAGCATAAGCAATTATACCCAACGTCACAAAGCACTAACAATTTCACCCGTCACACAGCAATAACAATTCCACCCAACATCTCAAAGCATTAACAATTCCGCCCAACATAACAAAGAATTAACAATTCCACCCAATGTCACAAAGCATTAACAATTCCACCCAACATCACACAGCATTAACAATTCCACCCAACGTTACAAAGCATTAACAATTCCGCCCAACGTCACAAAGCATTAACAATAACACCCAATGTCACAAAGCATTAACAATTCCACAAACGTCACAAAGCACTAACTATTACACCCAACATCACAAAGCATTAACAATTCTGCCCAATGTAACAAAGCGTTAACAATTCCACCCAGTGTCGCAAAGCATTAACAATTACATCCAAACATCACAAAGCATTAACAATTCCACCAAATGTCACAAAGCATTAACAATTCCACACAACACCTCAAAGTATTAACAATTCCACCTAACGTTACAAAGCATTAACAATTCCACAAATGTCACAAAGCATTGATAATTCTATCCAACATCACACAGCATTAACAATTCCACCCAACATCTTAAAGAATTAACAATTCTACCCAACGTTACAAAGTGTTAAAAATTCCACCCAACGTTACAAAGCGTTAACAATTCCACCCAAAGTCACAAAGTACTAACAATTAAACCCAACATCACAAAGCATTAACAATTCCGCCTAACGTAACAAAACATTAACAATTCCACCCAATGTCGCAAAGCATTAACAATTCCACACATCACAAAGCATAAAGAATTCCACCCAACGTTACAAAGTGTTAACAATTCCACCCAACATCACAAAGCGTTAACAATTCCCCCAGCGTCACAAAGCATTAATAATTTCACCCAACTTCAAACAGCAATAACAATTCCTCCCAACATCTCAAAGTATTAACAATTCCACCCAACGTCACCAAACATTAACAATTCCACAAACGTCACAAAGCATTGATAATTCCACCCAACATTGCACACCATTAACAATTCCACCCAACATTTTAAAGCATTAACAATTCTACCAGACGTTACAAAGTGTTGACAATTCCAGCCAATGTTACAAAGCATTAACAATTCCACCCAACATCACATGCATTAACAATTCCACCCAACGTTACAAAGCGTTAACAATTCCACCCAAAGTCACAAAGCACTAACAATTACACCCAACATCACAAAGCATTAACAATTCAGCCCAACGTAACAAAGAGTTAACAATTCCACCCAATATCGCAAAGCATTAATAATTCCATCCCACATCACAAAGCATTAACAATTCCAACAAACGTCACAAAGCATTAACAATTCTCCACAACGTCACTAAGCATTAACAACTCCACAAATGTCACACAGCGTTAACAATTCCACCCAAAGTTATAAAGCATTAACAATTCCACCCAACATTACAACACGTTAACAATTCCACTCACGTCACAAAGCATTAACAATTCCACCCAACATCTTAAAGAATTAACAATTCTACCCAACGTTACAAAGTGTTAAAAATTCCACCCAACGTTACAAAGCGTTAACAATTCCACCCAAAGTCACAAAGTACTAACAATTAAACCCAACATCACAAAGCATTAACAATTCCGCCTAACGTAACAAAACATTAACAATTCCACCCAATGTCGCAAAGCATTAACAATTCCACACATCACAAAGCATAAAGAATTCCACCCAACGTTACAAAGTGTTAACAATTCCACCCAACATCACAAAGCGTTAACAATTCCCCCAGCGTCACAAAGCATTAATAATTTCACCCAACTTCAAACAGCAATAACAATTCCTCCCAACATCTCAAAGTATTAACAATTCCACCCAACGTCACCAAACATTAACAATTCCACAAACGTCACAAAGCATTGATAATTCCACCCAACATTGCACACCATTAACAATTCCACCCAACATTTTAAAGCATTAACAATTCTACCAGACGTTACAAAGTGTTGACAATTCCAGCCAATGTTACAAAGCATTAACAATTCCACCCAACATCACATGCATTAACAATTCCACCCAACGTTACAAAGCGTTAACAATTCCACCCAAAGTCACAAAGCACTAACAATTACACCCAACATCACAAAGCATTAACAATTCAGCCCAACGTAACAAAGAGTTAACAATTCCACCCAATATCGCAAAGCATTAATAATTCCATCCCACATCACAAAGCATTAACAATTCCAACAAACGTCACAAAGCATTAACAATTCTCCACAACGTCACTAAGCATTAACAACTCCACAAATGTCACACAGCGTTAACAATTCCACCCAAAGTTATAAAGCATTAACAATTCCACCCAACATTACAACACGTTAACAATTCCACTCACGTCACAAAGCATTAACAATTCTACCCGACATTACAAAGTGTTAACAATTCCACCCGACGTCACAAAGCATTACCAAATTCCACGCAAAGTCACAGAACATTAACAGTTCCACCCAACGTCACAAATCATTAACAAATCCACCAACGTTACACAGCGTTAACAATTCTACCCTATGTCACAAAGCACTAAAAATCTCACTCAACGTCACACGTGATTAACAATTCCACACAACATCTAAAAGCATTAACAATTCCGCCCAGCGTGATAAAGCATTAACAATTCCACCCAACGTCACACAGCATTAACAATTCACCCGAACATCTCAGAGCTTTAATAATTCCGTCCAACGTAACAAAGCGTTAACAATTCCACCCAATGTCGCAAAGCATTAACAATTCCCCACAACGTCACAAAGCATTAACAACTCCACAAACGTCACAGAGTGTAAACAATTCCACCCAATGTCACAAAGCATTAACAATTCCACAAAGGTCACAAAGCATTAACAATTCGACCCAACAGCACAAAGCATTAACAACTCCCCCAACGTCAGAAAGCGTTAACAATTTCACGCAATGTCACAAAGCATTAACAATTCCACCCAAAGTTACAAACTGTTAACAATTCCACCCAATGTCACAAAGTATTAACAATTCCAGCCAATGTCACAATGCATTAACAATTCCCCCAACCTCAGAAAGTATTAACAATTTCACCCAACGTCACACATCATTAACAATTCCACACAACATCTTAAAGCACTAACGATTCTACCCGACGTTACAAAGTGTTAACAATTCCAGCCAACGTTACAAAGCACTAACCATTCCACCCAACATCACATGCATTAACAATTCCACCCAACGTTACAAACCATTAACAATTCCACCCAAAGTCACAAAGCACTAACACTTACGCCCAACATCACAAAGCATTAACAATTCCACAAACATCACAAAGCATTAACAATTCCACCCAACGTCACAAACATTTAGCAATCCTTCAAACTTCACAAAGCATTAACAATCCACCGAACGTCACAAAGCATTAACAACTCCACAAACGTAACACAGTGTTAACAATTCCACCAAACGTCACAAAGCATTAACAATTCCACCCAACATCAGAAAGCTTTAAGAATTCCACCCAACGTCACAAAGCATTAACAATTCCACCCAAAATCACAAAGCATTAACAACTGCACAAACATCACACCGCATTAAAAATTCCACCCAACATTACAAAGCATTAACAATTTCACACAACGTCACACAGCATTAAAAATTCCACCCAACTTTACAAAGCATTAACAATTTCACACAACGTCACACAGCGTTAACAATTCCACACAACGTCACACAGCATTAACAATTCCACCCAACGTCACAAAGCGTTAAAATTTCCACACAGTGTCACAAAGCATTAAAATTCCACCCAAAGTCACACACAAATAACAATTCCACCCAACATCTCAAAGCATTAGCAATTCCACCCATCATCACAAAGCACTAACAATTGCACCCAACATCACAAAGCTTTAACAATTCCACCCAACGTCACAAAGCATTAACAATTCCACAAATGTCACAAAGCATTAACAATTCCACCCAATATATCAAAGCATTAGCAATTCCACCCAACGTCACAAAGCACCAAAAATTCCACCCAATATCACAAACCATTAACAATTCCAGCAAACGCTACAAAGCATTAACAATTGCACCCAACGTCACAAAGTGTTAACAATTCCACGCAACGCCACACAGCATTAACAATTCCACCCTACCTCACAGAGCATTAACAATTCTGCCCAACGTTACAAAGCGTTAACAATTGCACCCAACATCACACAGCGATAACAGATCCACCCGACACACTGCGATAACAATTCCACCCAGGTCACACAGCATTAGCAATTCCACCTCACATGACAATGCATTAACAATTCCACCCAACATCAGAAAGCGTTAACAATCCACCCAACGTCCCAAAGTGTTAGCAATTCCCCCAACGCAACAAATCATTAAAAATTTCACCCAACATCACACAGCATTAACAATTCCACCCAACATCATAAAGCATTAGCAATTCCACCCATCATCACAAAGCACTAACAATTGCACCCAACATCACAAACCTTTAACAATTCCACCCAACGTCACAAAGCATTAACAATTCCATAAACGTCACAAAGCATTAACAATTCCACCCAATATATCAAAGCATTAACAATTCCACCCAACTTCACAAAGCACTAACAATTCCATCCAACATCACAAAGCATTAACAATTCCACCCAACGTTACAAAGTGTTAACAATTCCACCCAACGTCACAAAGCATTAACAATTCCCCCAACGTAACAAAGCATTAACAATTTCACCCAATGTCACAAAGCATTAACAACTCCACAAACGTCTCACAGCATTAACAATTCCACAAACATCACAGAGCATTAACAATTCCACCCAACATCACAAACCATTAACAATTCCACCAAACGCTACAAAACATTAACAATTTCACACAACGTCACAAAGCATTAGCAATTCCATCCAACATCACAAACCATTAACAATTCCACCTAACACTACAAAGCATTAACAATTTCACACAACATCACAAAGCATTAACAATTCCATTCAACGTCAGAAAGCTTTAACAATTCCACCCAATGTCGCAAAGCGTTAACAATTCCACCCAACGTCACACAGCATTAACAATTCCACCCTACGTCACAGAGGATTAACAATTCTGCCCTACGTTACAAAGCGTTAACAATTCCACACAATGTCAAAAAGCGTTAATAATTCCCAAACTGTCACAAAGCATTAAAAATTCCACCCCACATCATAAAGCATTAACAATTCCACTAAACGACACAACGCGTTAACTATTCCCCAACGTAACAAAGCATTAACAATTCCACCCAACATCACACAGCGATAACAGTTCCACCCGACACACCGCGAGAACAATTCCACTCATGTCACAAAGCATTAAAAATTCCACCCAACATTACAAAGCATTAACAATTCCACGCAACGTCACAAAGCACTAACAATTCCACCCAACATCACAAAGCATTAACAATTCCACCCAACGTTACAAAGTGTTAACGATCCCACCCAACGTCCCAAAGCGTTAGCAATCCACCCAACGTCACAAAGCATTAACAGTTCGACCCAACATTACAAAGCGTTAACAATTCTTCCCAACATCATAAAGCATTAGAAATTCCACCCAACATCACAAAGTGTTAACAATCCACCCTAGGTCACAAAGCATTAACAGTTCCACCCAACACCACAAAGCGTTAACAATTCCACCCAATGTCACAAAGCATTAATAATTCCACCCAAAATCACAAAGCATTAACAACTGCACAAGCATCACACCGCATTAACAATTCCACCCAACGTCACAAAGCTTTAACAATTTCACACAACGTCACACAGCGTTAAGAATTCCACACAACGTCACAAGGCGTTAACAATTCCACACAACGTCACAAATCATTAACAATTCCGCCGAAACTCACAAAGCATTAAAAATTCCACCCAACGTTACAAAGCATTAACAATTTCACACAACGTCACACAGCGTTAACAATTCCACACAACGTCACACAGCATTAACAATTTCACGCAACGTCACAAAGCGTTAAGATTTCCACACAGCGCCACAAAGCATTAAAATTCCACCCAAAGTCACACAGCAATAACAATTCCACCCAACATCACAAAGCTTTAACAATCCACCCAACGTCTCACAGCATTAACCATTCCACAAACGTCACAAAGCATTAACGATTCCAGCCAACATCACAAAGCGTTAACAATTCCACCCATCGTTACAAAGTGTTAACAGACCCATCCAAAGTCCCAAATCGTTAGCAATTCCCCCAACGTAACAAATCATTAGACATTTCACCCGTCACACAGCATTAACAATTCCTCCCAACATCATAAAGCATTAAAAATTCCACCCATCATCACAAAGCACTAACAATTGCACCCAACATCACAAACCTTTAACAATTCCACCCAACGTCACAAAGCATTAACAATTCCATAAACGTCACAAAGCATTAACAATTCCACCCAATATATCAAAGCATTAACAATTCCACCCAACTTCACAAAGCACTAACAATTCCATCCAACATCACAAAGCATTAACAATTCCACCCAACGTTACAAAGTGTTAACAATTCCACCCAACGTCACAAAGCATTAACAATTCCCCCAACGTAACAAAGCATTAACAATTTCACCCAATGTCACAAAGCATTAACAACTCCACAAACGTCTCACAGCATTAACAATTCCACAAACATCACAGAGCATTAACAATTCCACCCAACATCACAAACCATTAACAATTCCACCAAACGCTACAAAACATTAACAATTTCACACAACGTCACAAAGCATTAGCAATTCCATCCAACATCACAAACCATTAACAATTCCACCTAACACTACAAAGCATTAACAATTTCACACAACATCACAAAGCATTAACAATTCCATTCAACGTCAGAAAGCTTTAACAATTCCACCCAATGTCGCAAAGCGTTAACAATTCCACCCAACGTCACACAGCATTAACAATTCCACCCTACGTCACAGAGGATTAACAATTCTGCCCTACGTTACAAAGCGTTAACAATTCCACACAATGTCAAAAAGCGTTAATAATTCCCAAACTGTCACAAAGCATTAAAAATTCCACCCCACATCATAAAGCATTAACAATTCCACTAAACGACACAACGCGTTAACTATTCCCCAACGTAACAAAGCATTAACAATTCCACCCAACATCACACAGCGATAACAGTTCCACCCGACACACCGCGAGAACAATTCCACTCATGTCACAAAGCATTAAAAATTCCACCCAACATTACAAAGCATTAACAATTCCACGCAACGTCACAAAGCACTAACAATTCCACCCAACATCACAAAGCATTAACAATTCCACCCGACGTTACAAAGTGTTAACAATCCCACCCAACGTCCCAAAGCGTTAGCAATTCCCCCAACGTAACAAATCATTAAAAACTTCACCCAACGTCACATAGCGTTAACAATTCCACCCAACATCATAAAGCATTAGCAATTCCACCCAACGTCACAAAGCGTTAACAATCCACCCAAAGTCACAAAGCATTAACAGTTCGACCCAACACCACAAAGCGTTAACAATTCTTCCCAACATCATAAAGCATTAGCAATTCCACCCAACATCACAAAGCGTTAACAATACACCCAAGGTCACAAAGCATTAACAGTTCCACCCAACACCACAAAGCGTTAACAATTCCACCCAATGTCACAAAGCATTAATAATTCCAAAAACATCACAAAGCATTAACAATTCCACCCAACATCATAAAGCATTAGCAATTCCACCAAATGTCACAAAGCGTTAACTATTCCCAAAAGTAATAAAGCATTAACAATTTCACCAAACGTCACAAAGCATTAACAATTCCACCCAACGTCACAAAACATTAACAATTCCACCCAACGTCACAAAGCATGAACAGTTCCACTCAACACCACAAAGCGTTCACAATTCCACCAAACGTTACAGAGCATTAACGATTCCACCCAACATCATAAAGCATTAACAATCCACCCAACGTCTCACAGCATTAACAATTCCACAAACATCACAGAGCATTAACAATTCCACCCAACATCACAAACCATTAACAATTCCACCAAACGCTACAAAACATTAACAATTTCACACAACGTCACAAAGCATTAACAATTCCACCCAACGTTACAAAGTGTTAACGATTCCACCCAACATCACAAACCATTAACAATTCCACCAAACGCTACAAAACATTAACTATTTCACACGACGTCACAAAGCATTAGCAATTCCATCCAACGTCAGTAAGCTTTAACAATTCCACCCAACGTCACAAATCATTAACTATTCCACCCAACGTCACACAGCATTAACACTTCCACCCTACGTCACAGAGTATTAACAATTCAGCACAACATTACAAAGCATTAACAATTCCACCCAACATTACAAAGCGTTAACAATTCCACCCAACATCACACAGCGATAACAGTTCCACCCGACACACCGTGATAACAATTCCACCCAAGTCACACAGCATTAACAATTCCACCCAACATGACAAAGCATTAACAATTCCACCCAACATTGCAAAGCGTTAAGAATTCCACCCAACGTTACAATGTGTTAACAGTCCCACCCAACGTCCCAAAGCTTTAGCAATTCCCCCAACGTAACAAATCATTAAAAATTTCACCCAAAGTCACACAGCATTAACAACTCCACAAACGTCACACAGCGCAAACAATTACACCCAATGTCACAAAGCATTAACAATTCCACAAACGTCACAAAGCATTAACAATTCAACCCAACTTCACAAAGCATAAGCAATTCCACCCAACGTCACAAAGCATTAACAATTCGACCCAACAGCACAAAGCATTAACAACTCCAGAAACGTCACACAGCGTTAACAATTCCACGCAACATTTCAAAGCATTAACAATCCCGCACTACGTTACAAGCGGTTAAAAATTCCACCCATCACACAGCGTTAACAATTCCACCCACATCACACAGCATTAACAATTGCACCAAGCATCACAGAGCATTAACAATTCCACCCAACATCACAAAGCATTAACAATTCCATCAAACGTTATACAGCATTAACAATTCCACCCAACATCATAAAGCATTAACAATTCCACCAAACGTCACAGAGCATTAACAATTCCACACAACATCATAAAGTATTAACAATTCCACCCAACGTCACAAAGCATTAACAATTCCACAAACGTCACAAAGCATTAACAATTCCACCCAACGTCACAAAACATTAACAATTCCACCCAACATTACAAAGTGTTCACAATCCCACCCAACGTCCCAAAGAGGTAACAATTCCCCCAACGTATCAAAGCATTAACAATTTCGCACATCGTCACACAGCATTAACAATTTCACCCAACATCATAAATCATTAACAATTGCTTCCAACATCACAAAGCGTTAACAATCCACCCAACGTCACAAAGCGTTAACTATTCTGCAACGTAACACAGCATTAACAATTTCACCCAATGTCACACAGCAATACAATTCTACACAACATCTCAAAGCATTAACAATTCCACGCAACGTCACAGAGCATTAACAATTCCACCCAATATCATAAAGCATTAACAATTCTACGCAACGTTACAAAGTGTTAACAATTCCACCCAACGTCACAAAGTGTTAACAATTCCCCCAACCAAACAAAGCATTAACAATTTCACCCAATGACACAAAGCATTAGCAACTCCACAAGTGTCTCACAGCATTAACAATTCCAGAAACGTCACAAAGCATTAACAATTTCAGACGTCACAAAGCATTAGCAACTTCATCCAACGTCACAAAGCATTAACAATTCCACCCAACGTCACAAAGCATTAACAACCCTACCCAATGCCACACAGCAATAACAATTCCACCCAACGTCACAAAACGTTAACAATTCCACCCAACGTCACAAACATTTAGCAATCCTACAAACTTCACAAAGCATTAATAATCCACCCAACGTCACAAAGCATTAACAACTCCAGAAACGTAACACAGTGTTAACAATTCCACCAAAAGTCACAAAGTATTAACAATTCCACAAACTTCACAAAGCATTAACAATTCCACCCAACATCAGAAAGCTTTAAGAATTCCACCCAACGTCACAAAGCATTAACAATTCCACCCAAAATCACAAAGCATTAACAACTGCACAAGCATCACACCGCATTAACAATTCCACCCAACGTCACAAAGCTTTAACAATTTCACACAACGTCACACAGCGTTAAGAATTCCACACAACGTCACAAGGCGTTAACAATTCCACACAACGTCACAAATCATTAACAATTCCGCCGAAACTCAGAAAGCATTAAAAATTCCACCCAACGTTACAAAGCATTAACAATTTCACACAACGTCACACAGCGTTAACAATTCCACACAACGTCACACAGCATTAACAATTTCACGCAACGTCACAAAGCGTTAAGATTTCCACACAGCGCCACAAAGCATTAAAATTCCACCCAAAGTCACACAGCAATAACAATTCCACCCAACATCACAAAGCTTTAACAATCCACCCAACGTCTCACAGCATTAACCATTCCACAAACGTCACAAAGCATTAACGATTCCAGCCAACATCACAAAGCGTTAACAATTCCACCCATCGTTACAAAGTGTTAACAGACCCATCCAAAGTCCCAAATCGTTAGCAATTCCCCCAACGTAACAAATCATTAGACATTTCACCCGTCACACAGCATTAACAATTCCTCCCAACATCATAAAGCATTAAAAATTCCACCCATCATCACAAACCACTAACAATTCCACCCAACGTCACAAAGCATGAACAGTTCCACTCAACACCACAAAGCGTTCACAATTCCACCAAACGTTACAGAGCATTAACGATTCCACCCAACATCATAAAGCATTAACAATCCACCCAACGTCACAAAGCATTAACAATTCCACAAATGTCACAAAGCATTAACAATTCCACACAACGTCACAAAGCATTAACAATTCTACAAACATCATAAAGCATTAGCAATTCCACCCAACGTCACAAAGCATTAACAATTCCACCCAACATCACAAAGCGTTAACAATCCACCCAACGTCACAAAGCATTAACAGTTCCAGACAACACCATAAAGCGTTAACAATTCCACCCAATCTCACAAAGCATTAATAGTTCCAAAACCGTCACAAAGCATTAACAATTCCACCCAACATCACAAAGCATTAACAATTCCACCCAACATCACAAAGCATTAACAATTCCACCCATCATCACAAAGCACTAACAATTGCACCCAACATCACAAAGCTTTAACAATTCCACCCAACTCACAAAGCATTAACAATTTCACAAACGTCAGAAAGCCTTAAGAATTCCAGCCAATATATCCAAGCATTAACAATTTTACCCAATGTCACAAAGCATTAACAACTCCACAAGTATCTCACTGCATTAACAATTCCACAAACGTGACAAACCATTAACAATTCCAGCAAACGCTACAAAGCATTAACATTTCACACAACGTCACAAATCATTAGCAATTCCTTCCAACGTCAGAAAGCTTTAACAATTCCACCCTACGTCACAGAGCATTAACAATCCTGCCCAACATTACAAAGCGTTAACAATTCCACCCAACATCACACAGCGATAACAGTTCCACCCGACACACCGCAATAACAAATCCACCAATGTCACACAGCATTAACAATTCCACCCAACATCACAAAGCATGAACAATTCCACCCAACATTACAAAGTGTTAACAATCCCACCCAACGGCCCACAGCGTTCGCAATTCCCCCAACGTATCAAAGCATTAACAATTTCACCAAACGTCACACAGCATTAAAAATTCAACCCTACATTATAAAGCATTAGCAATTCCACCCTACATCACAAAGCGTTAACAATCGACCCAACGTCACAAAGCATTAACAGTTCCACCCAACATTCCAAAGCGTTAACAATCCACCCAACGTCGCAAAGCATTAACAGTTCCACCCAACACCACAAAGTGTTAACAATCCCACACAACGTCCCAAAGCGTTAGCAATTCCCCCAAAGTAACAAATCATTAAAATTTTCACCCAACGTCATACAGCATTAATAATTCCACCCCACGTCACAGAGCATTAACAATTCTGCCCAACATTACAAAGCGTTAACAATTCCACACAGCGTCACACAGCATTAACAATTCCACCCAACATCAGAAAACATTAACAATTCCACCCAACATTACAAAGTGTTAACAATCCCACCCAACTTCCCAAAGAGGTAGCAATTCCCCCAACGTATCAAAGCATTAACAATTTCGCACATCGTCACACAGCATTAACATTTGCACCCAACATCATAAATCATTAACAATTCCATCCAACATCAGAAAGCGTTAACAATCCACCCAACGTCACAAAGCGTTAACTATTCCCCAACGTAACAAAGCATTAACAATTTCACCCAACGTCACACAGCAATAACAATTCCACACAACATCTCAAAGCATTAACAATTCCACCCAACGTAACAAAGCATTAACAGTCCCACCCAACACCGCAAAGCGTTAACAATTCCACCCAACGTCACAGAGCATTAACAATTCCACCCAACATCATAAAGCATTAACAATTCCACACAACGTCACAAAGCATTAACAATTCCACCCAACATCGCAAAGCATTAACAATTCCACCCAATGTCACAAAGCATTAACAATTCCACCCAATGTTACAAAGCATTAACAATTCCACCCAACATCACAAAGCACTGACAATTGCACCCAACATGACAAAGCACTAACAATTCCAACCAACATCACAAAGCTTTAACGATTCCACGCAACGTTACAAAGCGTTAACAATTCCACGCAACGTTACAAAGCGTTAACAATTCCACGCAACGTCACAAAGCACTAACAATTCCACCCAACATCACAAACCATTAACAATTCCACCCAACGTCACAAAGCATTACCAATTCCACCCAACACCGCAAAGCGTTAGCAATTCCACCCAAAGTCACTGAGCATTAACAATTCCACCCAACGTCATAAAGCATTAACAATTCCACCCAACGTCACAAAGCATTAACAATTCCACCCAACGTCACAAAGCATTAACAATTCCACACAACATCACAAAGCATTAACAATTCCACGCAATGTTACAAAGTGTTAACAATTCTACCCAACATCGCAAAGCTTTAACAATTCCCCCAACGTAACAAAGCATTAACAATTTCACCCAATGTAACAAAGCATTAGCAACTCCACAAGTGTCTCACAGCATTAACAATTCCACCGACGTCACAAAGCATTAACAATACCACCCAACATCACAAACCATTAACAATTCCACCTAACACTACAAAGCATTAACAATTTCACACAACGTCACAAAGCATTAACAATTCCATTCAACGTCAGAAAGCGTTAACAATTCCACCCAACGTCACACAGCATTAACAAATCCACCCTACGTCACAGAGGATTAAAAATTCTGCCCTACGTTACAAAGCGTTAACAATTCCATGCAACGTCACAAAGCACTAACAATTCCACACAAAATCACAAAACATTAACAGTTACACACAACACCACAAAATGTTAACAATTCTTCCCAACATCATAAAGCATTAGCAATTCCACCCAACATCACAAAGCGTTCACAATCCACCCAAGGTCACAAAGCATTAACAGTTCCACCCAACACCACAAAGCGTTAACAATTCCACCCAATGTCACAAAGCATTAATAATTCCAAAAATGTCACAAAGCATTAACAATTCCACCCAACATCACAAAGCATTAACAATTCCATCAAACGTTATACAGCATTAACAATTCCACCCAACATCATAAAGCATTCGCAATTCCACCAAACGTCACAAAGCTTTAACTATTCCCAAACGTAACAAAGCATTAACAATTTAACAAAACGTCACACAGCAATAACAATTCCACCCAACATCTCAAAGCATTAACAATTCCACCCAACGTCACAAAGCATTAACAGTTCCACCCAACACCACAAAGCATTAACAATTCCACCCAACGTCACAGAGCATTAACAATTCCACCCAACATCATAAAGCATTAACAATTCCACACAACGTCACAAAGCATTAACAATTCCACCCAACATCGCAAAGCATTAACAATTCCACCCAACGTCACAAATCATTAACAATTCCACCCAACGTCACACAGCATTAACACTTCCACCCTACGTCACAGAGTATTAACAATTCAGCACAACATTACAAAGCATTAACAATTCCACCCAACATTACAAAGCGTTAACAATTCCACCCAACATCACACAGCGATAACAGTTCCACCCGACACACCGTGATAACAATTCCACCCAAGTCACACAGCATTAACAATTCCACCCAACATGACAAAGCATTAACAATTCCACCCAACATTGCAAAGCGTTAAGAATTCCACCCAACGTTACAATGTGTTAACAGTCCCACCCAACGTCCCAAAGCTTTAGCAATTCCCCCAACGTAACAAATCATTAAAAATTTCACCCAAAGTCACACAGCATTAACAACTCCACAAACGTCACACAGCGCAAACAATTACACCCAATGTCACAAAGCATTAACAATTCCACAAACGTCACAAAGCATTAACAATTCAACCCAACTTCACAAAGCATAAGCAATTCCACCCAACGTCACAAAGCATTAAAAATTCGACCCAACAGCACAAAGCATTAACAACTCCAGAAACGTCACACAGCGTTAACAATTCCACGCAACATTTCAAAGCATTAACAATTCCGCACTACGTTACAAGCGGTTAAAAATTCCACCCATCACACAGCGTTAACAATTCCACCCACATCACACAGCATTAACAATTGCACCAAGCATCACAGAGCATTAACAATTCCACCCAACATCACAAAGCATTAACAATTGCATCAAACGTTATACAGCATTAACAATTCCACCCAACATCATAAAGCATTAACAATTCCACCAAACGTCACAGAGCATTAACAATTCCACACAACATCATAAAGTATTAACAATTCCACCCAACGTCACAAAGCATTAACAATTCCACAAATGTCACAAAGCATTAACAATTCCACCCAACGTCACAAAACATTAACAATTCCACCCAACATTACAAAGTGTTCACAATCCCACCCAACGTCCCAAAGAGGTAACAATTCCCCCAACGTATCAAAGCATTAACAATTTCGCACATCGTCACACAGCATTAACAATTTTACCCAACATCATAAATCATTAACAATTGCTTCCAACATCACAAAGCGTTAACAATCCACCCAACGTCACAAAGCGTTAACTATTCTGCAACGTAACACAGCATTAACAATTTCACCCAACGTCACACAGCAATAACAATTCTACACAACATCTCAAAGCATTAACAATTCCACGCAACGTCACAGAGCATTAACAATTCCACCCAATATCATAAAGCATTAACAATTCTACGCAACGTTACAAAGTGTTAACAATTCCACCCAACGTCACAAAGTGTTAACAATTCCCCCAACCAAACAAAGCATTAACAATTTCACCCAACGACACAAAGCGTTAGCAACTCCACAAGTGTCTCAGAGCATTAACAATTCCACAAGCGTCACAAAGCATTAACAATACCACCCAACATCACAAACCATTAACAATTCCACCTAACACTACAAAGCATTAACAATTTCACACAACATCACAAAGCATTAACAATTCCATTCAACGTCAGAAAGCTTTAACAATTCCACCCAATGTCGCAAAGCGTTAACAATTCCACCCAACGTCACACAGCATTAACAATTCCACCCTACGTCACAGAGGATTAACAATTCTGCCCTACGTTACAAAGCGTTAACAATTCCACACAATGTCAAAAAGCGTTAATAATTCCCAAACTGTCACAAAGCATTAAAAATTCCACCCCACATCATAAAGCATTAACAATTCCACTAAATGACACAACGCGTTAACTATTCCCCAACGTAACAAAGCATTAACAATTCCACCCAACATCACACAGCGATAACAGTTCCACCCGACACACCGCGAGAACAATTCCACTCATGTCACAAAGCATTAAAAATTCCACCCAACATTACAAAGCATTAACAATTCCACGCAACGTCACAAAGCACTAACAATTCCACCCAACATCACAAAGCATTAACAATTCCACCCAACGTTACAAAGTGTTAACAATCCCACCCAACGTCCCAAAGCGTTAGCAATTCCCCCAACGTAACAAATCATTAAAAACTTCACCCAACGTCACATAGCGTTAACAATTCCACCCAACATCATAAAGCATTAGCAATTCCACCCAACGTCACAAAGCGTTAACAATCCACCCAACGTCACAAAGCATTAACAGTTCGACCCAACACCACAAAGCGTTAACAATTCTTCCCAACATCATAAAGCATTAGCAATTCCACCCAACATCACAAAGCGTTAACAATACACCCAAGGTCACAAAGCATTAACAGTTCCACCCAACACCACAAAGCGTTAACAATTCCACCCAATGTCACAAAGCATTAATAATTCCAAAAACATCACAAAGCATTAACAATTCCACCCAACATCACAAAGCATTAACAATTCCATCAAGCGTTATACAGCATTAACAATTCCACCCAACATCATAAAGCATTAGCAATTCCACCAAATGTCACAAAGCGTTAACTATTCCCAAACGTAATAAAGCATTAACAATTTCACCAAACGTCACAAAGCAATAACAATTCCACCCAACATCTCAAAGCATTAACAATTCCACCCAACGTCACAAAGCATTAACAGTTCCACCCAACACCACAAAGCATTAACAATTCCACCAAACGTCACAGAGCATTAACAATTCCACCGAACATCATAAAGTATTAACAATTCCACCCAACGTCACAAAGCATTAACAATTCCACAAACGTGACAAAGCATTAACAATTCCACCCAACGTCACAAAACATTAACAATTCCACCCAACGTCACAAAGCATGAACAGTTCCACCCAACACCACAAAGCGTTCACAATTCCACCAAACGTTACAGAGCATTAACGGTTCCACCCAACATCATAAAGCATTAACAATCCACCCAACGTCACAAAGCATTAACAATTCCACAAATGTCACAAAGCATTAACAATTCCACCCAACGTCACAAAGCATTAACAATTCTACAAACATCATAAAGCATTAGCAATTCCACCCAACGTCACAAAGCATTAACAATTCCACCCAACATCACAAAGCGTTAACAATCCACCCAACGTCACAAAGCATTAACAGTTCCAGACAACACCATAAAGCGTTAACAATTCCACCCAATCTCACAAAGCATTAATAGTTCCAAAACCGTCACAAAGCATTAACAATTCCACCCAACATCACAAAGCATTAACAATTCCACCCAACATCACAAAGCATTAACAATTCCACCCATCATCACAAAGCACTAACAATTGCACCCAACATCACAAAGCTTTAACAATTCCACCCAACTCACAAAGCATTAACAATTTCACAAACGTCAGAAAGCATTAAGAATTCCAGCCAATATATCCAAGCATTAACAATTTTACCCAATGTCACAAAGCATTAACAACTCCACAAGTATCTCACTGCATTAACAATTCCACCCAAAGTCACAAAGCATTAACAATTCCACCCAACGTCACAAAGCATGAACAGTTCCACCCAACACCACAAAGCGTTCACAATTCCACCAAACGTTACAGAGCATTAACGATTCCACCCAACATCATAAAGCATTAACAGTCCACCCAACGTCACAAAGCATTAACAATTCCACAAATGTCACAAAGCATTAACAATTCCACCCAACGTCACAAAGCATTAACAATTCTACAAACATCATAAAGCATTAGCAATTCCACCCAACGTCACAAAGCATTAACAATTCCACCCAACATCACAAAGCGTTAACAATCCACCCAACGTCACAAAGCATTAACAGTTCCAGACAACACCATAAAGCGTTAACAATTCCACCCAATCTCACAAAGCATTAATAGTTCCAAAACCGTCACAAAGCATTAACAATTCCACCCAACATCACAAAGCATTAACAATTCCACCCAACATCACAAAGCATTAACAATTCCACCCATCATCACAAAGCACGAACAATTGCACCCAACATCACAAAGCTTTAACAATTCCACCCAACTCACAAAGCATTAACAATTTCACAAACGTCAGAAAGCATTAAGAATTCCAGCCAATATATCCAAGCATTAACAATTTTACCCAATGTCACAAAGCATTAACAACTCCACAAGTATCTCACTGCATTAACAATTCCACAAACGTGACAAACCATTAACAATTCCAGCAAACGCTACAAAGCATTAACATTTCACACAACGTCACAAATCATTAGCAATTCCTTCCAACGTCAGAAAGCTTTAACAATTCCACCCTACGTCACAGAGCATTAGCAATCCTGCCCAACATTACAAAGCGTTAACAATTCCACCCAACATCACACAGCGATAACAGTTCCACCCGACACACCGCAATAACAAATCCACCAATGTCACACAGCATTAACAATTCCACACAACATCACAAAGCATGAACAATTCCACCCAACATTACAAAGTGTTAACAATCCCACCCAACGGCCCACAGCGTTCGCAATTCCCCCAACGTATCAAAGCATTAACAATTTCACCCAACGTCATACAGCATTAATAATTCCACCCCACGTCACAGAGCATTAACAATTCTGCCCAACATTACAAAGCGTTAACAATTCCACACAACGTCACACAGCATTAACAATTCCACCCAACATCAGAAAACATTAACAATTCCACCCAACATTACAAAGTGTTAACAATCCCACCCAACTTCCCAAAGAGGTAGCAATTCCCCCAACGTATCAAAGCATTAACAATTTCGCACATCGTCACACAGCATTAACATTTGCACCCAACATCATAAATCATTAACAATTCCATCCAACATCAGAAAGCGTTAACAATCCACCCAACGTCACAAAGCGTTAACTATTCCCCAACGTAACAAAGCATTAACAATTTCACCCAACGTCACACAGCAATAACAATTCCACACAACATCTCAAAGCATTAACAATTCCACCCAACGTAACAAAGCATTAACAGTCCCACCCAACACCGCAAAGCGTTAACAATTCCACCCAACGTCACAGAGCATTAACAATTCCACCCAACATCATAAAGCATTAACAATTCCACACAACGTCACAAAGCATTAACAATTCCACCCAACATCGCAAAGCATTAACAATTCCACCCAATGTCACAAAGCATTAACAATTCCACCCAACATCACAAAGCATTAACAATTCCACCCATTATCGCAAAGCACTGACAATTGCACCCAACATGACAAAGCACTAACAATTCCAACCAACATCACAAAGCTTTAACGATTCCACGCAACGTTACAAAGCGTTAACAATTCCACGCAACGTTACAAAGCGTTAACAATTCCACGCAACGTCACAAAGCACTAACAATTCCACCCAACATCACAAACCATTAACAATTCCACCCAACGTCACAAAGCATTACCAATTCCACCCAACACCGCAAAGCGTTAGCAATTCCACCCAAAGTCAGTGAGCATTAACAATTCCACCCAATGTCATAAAGCATTAACAAATCCACCCTACGTCACAGAGGATTAAAAATTCTGCCCTACGTTACAAAGCGTTAACAATTCCATGCAACGTCACAAAGCACTAACAATTCCACACAAAATCACAAAACATTAACAGTTACACACAACACCACAAAATGTTAACAATTCTTCCCAACATCATAAAGCATTAGCAATTCCACCCAACATCACAAAGCGTTCACAATCCACCCAAGGTCACAAAGCATTAACAGTTCCACCCAACACCACAAAGCGTTAACAATTCCACCCAATGTCACAAAGCATTAATAATTCCAAAAATGTCACAAAGCATTAACAATTCCACCCAACATCACAAAGCATTAACAATTCCATCAAACGTTATACAGCATTAACAATTCCACCCAACATCATAAAGCATTCGCAATTCCACCAAACGTCACAAAGCTTTAACTATTCCCGAACGTAACAAAGCATTAACAATTTAACAAAACGTCACACAGCAATAACAATTCCACCCAACATCTCAAAGCATTAACAATTCCACCCAACGTCACAAAGCATTAACAGTTCCACCCAACACCACAAAGCATTAACAATTCCACCCAACGTCACAGAGCATTAACAATTCCACCCAACATCATAAAGCATTAACAATTCCACACAACGTCACAAAGCATTAACAATTCCACCCAACATCGCAACGCATTAACAATTCCACCCAATGTTACAAAGCATTAACAATTCCACCCAACATCACAAAGCATTAACAATTCCACCCATTATCGCAAAGCACTGACAATTGCACCCAACATGACAAAGCACTAACAATTCCAACCAACATCACAAAGCTTTAACGATTCCACGCAACGTTACAAAGCGTTAACAATTCCACGCAACGTCACAAAGCACTAACAATTCCACCCAACATCACAAACCATTAACAATTCCACCCAACGTCACAAAGCATTACCAATTCCACCCAACACCGCAAAGCGTTAGCAATTCCACCCAAAGTCACTGAGCATTAACAATTCCACCCAACGTCATAAAGCATTAACAATTCCACCCAACGTCACAAAGCATTAACAATTCCACCCAACGTCACAAAGCATTAACAATTCCACACAACATCACAAAGCATTAACAATTCCACGCAATGTTACAAAGTGTTAACAATTCTACCCAACATCGCAAAGCTTTAACAATTCCCCCAACGTAACAAAGCATTAACAATTTCACCCAATGTCACAAAGCATTAGCAACTCCACAAGTGTCTCACAGCATTAACAATTCCACCGATGTCACAAAGCATTAACAATACCACCCAACATCACAAACCATTAACAATTCCACCTAACACTACAAAGCATTAACAATTTCACACAACGTCACAAAGCATTAACAATTCCATTCAACGTCAGAAAGCTTTAACAATTCCACCCAATGTCACAAAGTGTTAACAATTCCACCCAACGTCACACAGCATTAACAATTCCACCCTACGTCACAGAGAATTAAAAATTCTGCCCTACGTTACAAAGCGTTAACAATTCCATGCAACGTCACAAAGCACTAACAATTCCACACAAAATCACAAAACATTAACAGTTACACACAACACCACAAAACGTTAACAATTCTTCCCAACATCATAAAGCATTAGCAATTCCACCCAACATCACAAAGCGTTCACAATCCACCCAAGGTCACAAAGCATTAACAGTTCCACCCAACACCACAAAGCGTTAACAATTCCACCCAATGTCACAAAGCATTAATAATTCCAAAAATGTCACAAAGCATTAACAATTCCACCCAACATCACAAAGCATTAACAATTCCATCAAACGTTATACAGCATTAACAATTCCACCCAACATCATAAAGCATTAGCAATTCCACCAAACGTCAGAAAGCTTTAACTATTCCCGAACGTAACAAAGCATTAACAATTTCACAAAACGTCACACAGCAATAACAATTCCACCCAACATCTCAAAGCATTAACAATTCCACCCAACGTCACAAAGCATTAACAGTTCCACCCAACACCACAAACCATTAACAATTCCACCTAACACTACAAAGCATTAACAATTTCACACAACGTCACAAAGTGTTATGAATTCCACCCAACGTCACAAAGCGTTAACAATTTCCCCAACCAAACAAAGCATTAACAATTTCACCCAACGACACAAAGCATTAACAATTCCACGCAACGTTACAAAGTGTTATGAATTCCACCCAACGTCACAAAGCGTTAACAATTCCCCCAACCAAACAAAGCATTAACAATTTCACCCAACGACACAAAGCATTAGCAACTCCACAAGTGTCTCAGAGCATTAACAATTCCACAAGCGTCACAAAGCATTAACAATACCACCCAACATCACAAACCATTAACAATTCCACCTAACACTACAAAGCATTAACAATTTCACACAACATCACAAAGCATTAACAATTCCATTCAACGTCAGAAAGCTTTAACAATTCCACACGATGTCGCAAAGCGTTAACAATTCCACCCAACGTCACACAGCATTAACAATTCCACCCTACGTCACAGAGGATTAACAATTCTGCCCTACGTTACAAAGCGTTAACAATACCACACAATGTCAAAAAGCGTTAATAATTCCCAAACTGTCACAAAGCATTAAAAATTCCACCCCACATCATAAAGCATTAACAATTCCACTAAACGACACAACGCGTTAACTATTCCCCAACGTAACAAAGCATTAACAATTCCACCCAACATCACACAGCGATAACAGTTCCACCCGACACACCGCGAGAACAATTCCACTCATGTCACACAGCATTAAAAATTCCACTCAACATTACAAAGCATTAACAATTCCACGCAACGTCACAAAGCACTAACAATTCCACCCAACATCACAAAGCATTAACAATTCCACCCAACGTTACAAAGTGTTAACAATCCCACCCAACGTCCCAAAGCGTTAGCAATCCACCCAACGTCACAAAGCATTAACAGTTCGACCCAACATTACAAAGCGTTAACAATTCTTCCCAACATCATAAAGCATTAGCAATTCCACCCAACATCACAAAGTGTTAACAATCCACCCTAGGTCACAAAGCATTAACAGTTCCACCCAACACCACAAAGCGTTAACAATTCCACCCAATGTCACAAAGCATTAATAATTCCAAAAACGTCACAAAGCATTAACAAATCCACCCAACGTCACAAAGCATTAACAATTCCACCCAACATCGCAAAGCATTAACAATTCCACCCAACGTCACAAAGCATTAACAATTCCACCCAAAATCACAAAGCATTAACAATTCCACCCATCATCGCAAAGCACTGACAATTGCACCCAACATCAGAGGACCTGTGCTGACTGAGCTAGGAGAAATCGAGGCAAAACTACTGGATAAAGTTCGTGGAATACTTTGGAGGTGGCTCTAAAAGTCTCTTGGACAACTGAGTGAGTGACGGTGTTGGTGTGGAAACTCGGTGTGGAGTTTTCTGCCGGTTTGGGCTGGGTTTGTTGGCGGCTGCTAACTGCGTAGCTCCCAGCTGCGGCCGCTGGCAACTCGCCAGGAAGCCGGTTCGCTCCACAACCGGAGGCAAACGCCGTCGTCCCCCCCCCCCCATTGACAGCGGGGCAACGTTCCTCCTCCATTGTTTTCCTGATTTTCGTCCGGTGTTGGTGCCGGAGCATCTGGAAGGACGTTTTGGCCTCTCCCGGCCTGGGTCTCTGCAAGTCCGACGGAGCCTTTCCTGGCGTCGAGCCAGCGAGGAACTGTCGACTGCAAACTTTCCCGGCCAGTTATTCGACTGGTTCCAGGACTTCTGACCGGCACCGCTGTAGGATTCTCGGACTGGAAAGAGCGCCAGCATGCCGGACCGGTCTCCAGGGAGTCGCGGGCCTTCGGGGAGTTACGCAAGGGCGGCTGCCTCCCCGGCCTCGGACAACGCCCTTTTTCGGTCGGTGAAGGTGGAACGTGGGGTGCAATGTATTTTGCGCCCTGGAATGACACTAGAAAAGTGTATGGAGGCAATGGAGGACCTTGTTGGGAAAGGTGGTATTCTGGCCACCGAGAAGGAGTTCGGAAAGGCGGTGTTTTATCTGGCAAATGAAGAGCTAGTGCACCGGGCCCTAAGCAGGGGAGTCACGGTAGACAACATCTTTTTACCTATGGAGCTGGTGACGGCCCCCACGCAACGTATCGTGCTTGGGCATGTTAAGCCTTTCATTCCAAATGAGGACTTGCTACCCCCACTGGCCCGTTTAGGGCAAGTAAGGTCGGAGATCACTGCCATCGGACACAAATTTAAGAGACGCACCCTCCGCACCGTAATCTCTTTCCGGCGTCAGGTATTCATGCAGCTGGAAAGGGAGGACGATGTTGAGGGCCAGTTTACTGTCCGGCACGAGGGAGTGGATTATCAGGTGTACTGGAGCTCCGAGCGCCCGCGGTGCCATGCGTGCAGGGGGGTGGGGCACTTTCGGAGGGACTGTCCTGCCGCCCGGAACCCGAGGGAGCCCATTTCGGGCACCAGTGCCCCAGCTACCTCTGCCCCTGATCCTACTCCTGCGCGTGCGTCTGCGCCTGCATCTGACCCTGCCCCCGCCCGTGATCCTGCCCCAGCCCCTCACCCTGCCCCTGCCCCTACCCCTACCCCTACTCCTACGGTTGGGTCGGCCCCTGCTCCTCTTCCTGTGGTTCAGGTGGGGGACGGGGTGGAGTCTGTGCGGAGTAAGAAGGCAAAGGGGAAATCCAAACACAGTAAGAAGCGGGCCTTTGAGGCTGCAGAGCTCACGCCCATTTCGCCTGAAGTGGAGCGTGGGGCTCGGGGAGGTGCGCAAGCAGACGGGGCGATGGAAACAGAGAGCGCCGCCCCATCGGTGAAGCCTGCACCTGTGTGCTCCTCCGGTGTGAAGAGGAGAAGGGAACGTTCCCGCAAGAGGGCAGGGGATGTAGATGCGGAGGAGTCCCAGGAAGGGGTGGGAATCTGGGTAGGGGTTGGTTCTAAACCTGAGTCCCCAGATGTAGCCACCAGTCCTGGGGAAGATGGTGTGGTTGTGCAAAAAGCTTGTGATAGCCCTGTTTGCACAAATGAGGCAGCCCTGGAGGCCTCCACCCAGGACCTACAAGTCAGCGCCTCTCTGGAGGCCAGTGTACCGAATAATGTAAGAGGAGACGAGACAAAGCTCTCTCATTCTCAGCACCAGGCTGCTTGTGAATCCCTTGGACCAAAGGTGCCGGGTTGCCCTCTATGCCTGCCCCCTGGGGAGGGCGTTTTTCTGTGCACGTCGACCCCAGCAATTAATGACTTGCAGGGAGTCCCTGGGGATTGTCCCTCCACTGTCGCAAATGTGGATGAGGCTGATGCGACGGTGGAGCGGGCAGGTAAGAGCGAGGTGCCCGCTGCGCGGTATGGGTCACAAGCGCAGCCATCTTTTGGAACATGCGGGGAGGCCGATGGGGATTCTGTCTGCAGTGACGGGTTGGAGGGGGACTCTTTCGATAGTGAAATAATGGACATCCTCACCCCTCCTGAGAAGTCCCCATTGATACCTGTAGAGGAAATTAAGCATTTTATTCTCACCTCTGAGGGTGCCAAGCACCGGCCTGAACTAGCCTCGCTACGCTGGCCCAGCATGCCGAGGCTGGTGAGGTCCCTGCGAGTCATCCTCGGACGAAAAGAGGAATGCGGTGGCGGGGAACGACAGACGGCAACTAAAATCTTTCCTAGATGACCTAGTAAGGGACATTAGAGGGAGAAGCAGCCTCGCTCCTACGGGGGATGGTGGGTCACAGGGTGTCGCTGGTACAGCTCGAGCCCGGAAGGCAAAAAGTAACCTTGCTTTCTTTCCGGACTGTGTGGTGGAGGGCGCCTCCGCTCTCACCGAAATGGGCACAGCTGCTGAGACCTAGTGTGCTCCCGCCATGAAGCTTACCATAGCTAGTCTCAATGTAAACGGCAGCAGGGGTCCTCTTCGCAGGCATAACAATCTCTCAGCCCTCAGGGATGGGCGGTATACGGTGAGTTTCCTGCAGGAAACCCATACCATCCCTGGGGACGAGTCTGCTTGGCTCCCGGAGTGGCGGGGCGGGGTCTACATGAGCCACCTCAGCTCCCTTTCTAGCGGGGTGGCGATCCTGTTGGCCCCGACCTTCCAGCCAGTAATTGAAAGAGTCCAGGACGTTGTGCCCGGCCGTCTGCTTCACCTGGTTGTGCGCCTGGATGGCGTACCATTGCATTTTATCAATGTGTATGCTCCCAGGCGCGGTGTGATGCAGACGCGCCTATTCTGCCAGCTGTCCACCCTGCTGAGCTCCATCGACCCTGGGGATTGCGTCATCCTCGGGGGAGATTTCAATTGTACCCTCGAGGCGGAGGACCGTTCGGGTCTCCAACGCGACCCAGCATCGGCAAAAAAGTTAAAGGAGCTAGTCGGCTCCTTTGACTTGGTGGACAGCTGGCGGAATCTTCACCCCAACTCTAGCGCCTTCTCGAGAAGGTCCAGAGAAGGAGGTTCCAGGATAGACCGCATTTACATCTCTCGGGCCTACGTCTCCCGCGTGTCGGCGTCCTCCATGCGGCCGGTGTCGTGCTCGGATCATCACCTTGTGTGGATGGAATTTATTCCACTACACCCTCGGGTGGGATCCGGGTATTGGCATTTTAACAACCGGCTGCTGGAGGACAGCCGATTCCGGGATTCGTTCCGAGCTTTCTGGGTCTCCTGGAAGGAAAGGCGGAGAGAGTTCTGCTCCCTACGGCTATGGTGGGATGTGGGCAAAGCCCACATCCGGTTTTTATGTCGGGAGTACACTAGGGGGTCGACAAAGAGGCGGAGCTCTGAGGTTGAGCGGCTTGAGAGAGCGTTGCTTGACCTGGAGTCCCGCCTCGGTCCGACCGCTGGAGACCAACAGCTGTGGCAGGAATACCAGGAGAAGAAGGACGCACCAAGGAACCTGCAGCTCCAGCAGTCCGAGGTGCGTACGTGAGGTCACGGATCCAAATGCTGCAGGATTTGGACCGTGGCTCACCCTTCTTCTACTCGTTGGAAAGGTGGCGGGGAGTTCAAAAGCAGCTAGTGGAGCTGCTGGCTGCCGATGGCTCCTCCATCACGGACCCTGATGGAATTAACAACGAGGTCCGTTCATTCTATCGGTCCTTATTCTCGCCTGATCCGTCAAATGCGGAGGCGTGTAATGAGGTCTGGGAGGATTTGCCGAAGGTCAGCCCAGAGGACGCAGTGCGTCTGGATGCCCCCCTGACTCGGGAGGAGCTGTCGACTGCCCTTCGGCAACTCCGGAGGGGCAAGTCCCCTGGTTTGGATGGACTGAGTGTTGAGTTTTATCAGGCTTTTTGGGATGTCCTGGGGGATGATTACAGCCTTGTCCTAGGGGAGAGCCTAGCCACCGGAGAAATGCCCCTCTCATGGCGGAGAGCTGTTGTGGTCCTACTGCCCAAGAAGGGAGACCTCCGCCTGCTAAAGAACTGGCGGCCGGTCTCCCTCTTGTGCGTGGACTACAAGATCTTCGCCCGGGCAATGGCCAACCGTCTGGGTTCGGTAATTGGACAGGTGGTCCATCCTGACCAATCCTATACAGTCCCGGGCCGCTCCATCCAGGACAATGTCCACCTAGTACGGGACCTGATCCACCTACTCCAGGAGACTGGGACCCCGGCAGCGTTTCTTTCTCTTGACCAGGAGAAGGCTTTTGACCGGGTGGACCACAGTTTCCTGGTGGGCACCCTGCAGGCTTTTGGGCTCGGACCACACTTTGTGGCCCGAGTTCGGCTCCTGTACTCTGCCGCAGAGTGCCTATTTAAGATTAATGGATCATTGACAGGACCTATCCACTTCCGAAGAGGAGTGCGTCAAGGGTGCCCCATGTCCGGTCAACTGTATGCGATCTGTGTCGAGCCATTCCTCAGCCTTCTTCGGCGAAGGCTGACAGGTCTGGTTCTGCGCGAACCGGACATGGGGGTCGTCCTCTCGGTCTACGCCGATGACGTACTCCTCATGATGACAGACCCCTGTGACCTGTGGAGGATGCGCGAGTGCCAAGATGTTTTCTCGGCGGCATCCTCCGCCAGGATCAACTGGGCGAAATGTTCCGGACTCTTAGTAGGCCAGTGGCAGGTGGACTCCCTGCCGGAGGAGATGAGAGCTTTTGAGTGGAGCACCAGACGTCTTCTCTATCTGGGAGTCTACCTGAGTCCTTCTGGGGAGACCTGGCTGGCGAACTGGCAGGACCTGGAGACAAAGGTCATGGCCCGGCTAGGGCGCTGGTCAGGCCTCCTCAGGGTGCTTTCCTATCGAGGCAGGGTGGTGGTCATAAACCAGCTGGTGGCCTCCATGTTGTGGTACCGGATGGTCACCTTCGCCCCCCTCCCTGCCCCTTTTGTCGCAAGAATGCAGAGGAAGCTAGTGGACTTCTTCTGGGGAAACAGGAAGCACTGGGTCTCTGCAGCGGTTCTGAGTCTCCCAGAAGGAGAGGGCGGACAGTCGCTGGTGTGTGTACGCACACGACTGGCGGCTCTCCGCCTCAGGACGCTGCAGAGATTCCTGTACGCCGAGCACCCTCCCAGGTGGCACGTGTTGGCGACTTTCTTCCTCCGGAGGGGCTGCTGTCTTGCCGAAGATATGCAGCTACCACCGGCGGGCGTTAGCCGTGCTGCTTTGCAGAGGCTGCCCGGCTTCTATCAGGACCTACTGAGAGTCTGGAACATGGTTGCCTCAGGCCGGGAATCCCCTCCTCTGGCAGAGGGCGGGGTCCTGGCCGACCCTTGCCCTGTCTCAACGGATGTCAGTGCGGCTCAGGTGTGTGGAACGACTCGGGCTGAGCTGCTCGTCGGGCCCAGGCCCCGCAGCCTTACCCGAGAGACGAATCCACACAACTTGAGCCGTCTTTCATCAACACCCACAATCCCATTCAGGGATGCAGGCAGGAGATACCTTTATGGGCTGCTGCTCCACACCCTCCACTTCCTAGCATTTGTCCACCGTCCCGACACGCCATGGCGGTCGGTCTTTCCAACTGGAGGTGAGGGGGGTCCCCAGTGGAAGTCCCTCTACAAGGGAGTCCTTCCCATGCACCTTGGGGATCTCGGCTGGAGGGTGCTGCATAAAGCGGTGCCCTGCAATAAGTTCTTTAGTTTGTACACGGATCTCCCAGCCGCGTGTCACTTCTGCGGGCTGGAGGAGACCGTGTACCATATGTACGTGGAGTGTGTGAGGCTGCAGCCCCTTTTCGCGTATTTGCGTGGGCTGCTTCTGGCCTTCTGGTTGCATTTCAGTCCCACCCTATTCATATATGGTCATCCAGTAAGGAGGGGGGCACAGAGGGATGAGGATGTCCTTGTCAACTTGCTCCTGGGGCTGGCGAAAATTGCCATCCGTGGCTCCTGGAAAAGGGTGGCAGGAGGTTCTCCCCGGGCGGACTGCCTGGCTATGTTTAGGGGGTATGTTCGAGCCCGGGTGAACATTGAAAAGGAATACGCGCAGTCCACGGCGACCGTCGAGATGTTCCGGGACCGTTGGGCTCCGCGGGGTATAAATGCCATCATTGATGAGGATGGCAATATATTGGTTTAACATGTATTGTCTGTTTGTAGTGTAGTAAATATGTTAGTCACTGGTTTTGTAAATATTGTATAGCACCGACATTTGTAATAAAGAATTTTGAAAAAAAACATCACAAAGCACTAACAATTCCAACCAACATCACAAAGCATTAACAATTCCAACCAACATCACAAAGCATTAACAATTCCACGCAACGTTACAAAGTGTTAACCATTACACCCAACGTCACAAAGCGTTAACAATTCCCACAACCTAACAAAGCATTAACAATTTCACCCAATGACACAAAGCATTAGCCACTCCAAAAGTGTCTCACAGCATTAACAATTCCACAAACGTCTCAACGTATTAATAATAGCACCCAACATCACAAACCATGAACAATTCCACGAAACACTACAAAGCATTAATAATTTCACACAACGCCACAAAGCATTAGCAATTCCATCCAATGTCAGAAAGCTTTAACAATTCCACCCAATGTCACAAAGCGTTAACAATTCCACCCAACATCACACAGCGTTAACAATTCCACCCTACGTCACAGAGGATTAACAATTCTGCCCAACGTTACAAAGTGTTAACAATTCCACCCAACGTCACAAAGCATTAACAATTCCACCCAACATCACTCAGCGATAACAGTTCTACCCGAAACACCGCGATAACAATTAAACCCATGTCACACAGCATTAACAATTCCACCCAACATCACAAAGCATTAACAATTCCATCCAACATTACAAAGCGTTAACAATTCCACGCAACGTCACAAAGCACTAACAATTGCACCCAACATCACAAACCATTAACAATTCCACCCAACGTTACAAAGTGTTAACAATCCCACACAACGTCCCAAAGCGTTAGCAATTCCCCCAGTGTAACAAATCATTAAAATTTTCACCCAACGTCATACAGCATTAACAATTCCAACCACGTCACAGACCATTAACAATTCTGCCCAACGTTACAAAGCGTTTACAATTCTACGCAATGTCACACAGTATTAACTATTCCACCAAACAACACAAAGCATTAGCAATTCCACCCAACATCACAGTTAACAATCCACCCAACGTCACAAAGCATTAACAGTTCTACCCAACACCACAAAGCGTTAACAATTCCACACAATGTCACAAAGCATTAATAATTCCAATAACGTCACAAAGCATCAACAATTCCACCCAACATCATAAAGCATTAACAATTCCACCAAACGTCACAAAGCGTTAACTATTCCCCAACGTAATAAAGCATTAACAATTCCATCCAACGTCACATAGCATTAGCAATTCCACCCGACATCATAAAGCATTAACAATTCCACCCAACGTCACAAAGCATTAACAATTCCACGCAACATCACAAAGCGTTAACAATCCATCCAATGTCATAAAGCATTAACAATTCCACCCAACGTTACAGTTTTAACAATTCCACCCAATGTCACAAAGCGTTAACTATTCCCGAACGTAACAAAGCATTAACAATTTCACCAAACGTCACAAAGCAATAACAATTCCACCCAACATCTCAAAGCATTAACAATTCCACCCAACGTCACAAAGCATTAACAGTTCCACCCAACACCACAAAGCATTAACAATTCCACCAAACGTCACAGAGCATTAACAATTCCACACAACGTCACAAACCATTAACAATTCCACAAACGTCACAAAGCATTAACAATTCCACCCAACGTCACAAAACATTAACAATTCCACCCAACATTGCAGTGTTAATAATCCCACCCAACGTCCCAAAGCGTTAACTATTCCGCAACGTAACAAAGCATTAACAATTCCACCCAACGTAACAAAGCATTAACAGTCCCACCCAACATCATAAAGCATTAACAATTCCACACAACGTCACAAAGCATTAACAATTCCACCCAACATCGCAAAGCATTAACAATTCCACCCAACGTCACAAAGCATTAACAATTCCGCCCAACATCACAAAGCATTAACAATTCCACCCATCATCGCAAAGCACTGACAATTGCACCCAACATCACAAAGCACTAACAATTCCAACCAACATCACAAAGCATTAACAATTCCACGCAACGTTACAAAGTGTTAACCATTACACCCAACGTCACAAAGAGTTAACAATTCTCCCAACCTAACAAAGCATTAACAATTTCACCCAATGACACAAAGGATTAACAATTCCACCAAACGTCACAAAGCGTTAACTTTTCCCGAACGTAATAAAGCATTAACAATTCCATCCAACGTCACATAGCATTAGCAATTCCACCCGACATCATAAAGCATTAACAATTCCACCCAACGTCACAAAGCATTAACAATTCCACACAACATCAGAAACCATTAACAATTCCACCCCATGTTACAAAGTGTTAACAATCCCACCCAACGTCCCAAAGCATTAGCAATTTCCCCAACGTAACAAATCATTAAAAATTTCACCCAAGGTCACACAGCAATAACAATTCCAGCCAACATCTCAAAGCATTAGCAATTCCACCCAACGTCACAAAGCATTAACACTTCCACCCAACACCGCAAAGCGTTAACAATTCAACCCAACGTCACAAAGCATTAACAATTCCATCCATCATCGCAAAGCAGTGACAATTGCACCCAACATCACAAAGCACTAACAATTCCACACTACATCACAAAGCATTAACAATTCCACCCAACGTTACAAAGTGTTAACAATTCCCCCAACCTAACAAAGCATTAACAATTTCACCCAATGACACAAAGCATTAGCCACTCCAAAAGTGTCTCACAGCATTAACAATTCCACAAACGTCTCAAAGTATCAATAATAGCACCCAACATCACAAACCATGAACAATTCCACCAAACACTACAAAGCATTAATAATTTCACACAACGCCACAAAGCATTAGCAATTCCATCCAACGTCAGAAAGCGTTAACAATTCCACCCAACGTCACAAAGCATTAACAATTCCACCCAACATCACTCAGCGATAACAGTTCCACTCGAAACACCGCGATAACAATTAAACCCATTCACACAGCATTAACAATTCCACCCAACATCACAAAGCATTAACAATTCCACCCAACATTACAAAGCGTTAACAATTCCACGCAATGTCACAAAGCACTAACAATTGCGCCCAACATCACAAACCATTAACAATTCCACCCAACGTTACAAAGTGTTAACAATCCCACACAACGTCCCAAAGCATTAGCAATTCCCCCAGTGTAACAAATCATTAAAATTTTCACCCAACGTCATACAGCATTAACAATTCCAACCACGTCACAGACCATTAACAATTCTGCCCAACGTTACAAAGCGTTTACAATTCTACGCAACGTCACACAGTATTAACTATTCCACCAAACAACACAAAGCGTTAGCAATTCCACCCAACATCACAAAGCGTTAACAATCCACCCAACATCACAAAGCATTAACAGTTCCACCCAACACCACAAAGCGTTAACAATTCCACCCAATGTCACAAAGCATTAATAATTCCAAAAACGTCACAAAGCATTAACAATTCCACCCAACATCATAAAGCATTAACAATCCACCAAACGTCACAAAGCGTTAACTATTCCCCAATGTAACAAAGCATGAATAATTCCACCTAACATTACAAAGCGTTAACAATTCCACGCAACATCACAAAGCACTAACAATTCCCCCAACATATCAAAGCATTCACAATTTCACCCAACGTCACACAGCATTAACAATTCCACCAAACATCACAAAGCATTAGCAATTCCTCCCAATATCACAAACAATTAAAAGTTCCACACAACACCACAAAGCGTTAACAATTCCACCCAATATCACAAAGCATTAATAATTGCACCCAACATTATAAAGAGTTAACAATTCCACGCAATGTCACAAAGCACTAACAATTCCACACAACATCAGAAACCATTAACAATTCTACCCCATGTTACAAAGTGTTAACAATCCCACCCAATGTCCCAAAGCGTTAGCAATTTCCCCAACGTAACAAATCATTAAAAATTTCACCCAGAGTCACACAGCAATAACAATTCCAGCCAACATCTCAAAGCATTAACAAATCCACCCAACGTCACAAAGCATTACCAATTCCACCCAACACTGCAAAGCGTTAACAATTCCACCCAATGTCACAGAGCATTAACAATTCCATCCAACGTCATAAAGCATTAACAATTCCATCCATCATCGCAAAGCAGTGACAATTGCACGCAACATCACACAGCAATAACAATTCCAGCCAACATCTCAAAGCATTAACAGATCCACCCAACGTCACAAAGCATTACCAATTCCACCCAACACTGCAAAGCGTTAACAATTCCACCCAATGTCACAGAGCATTAACAATTCCATCCAACGTCATAAAGCATTAACAATTCCATCCATCATCGCAAAGCAGTGACAATTGCACGCAACATCACAAAGCACTAACAATTCCACACTACATCACAAAGCATTAACAAATCCACTCAACGTTACAAAGTGTTAACAATTCCACCCAACGTCACAAAGCGTTAACAATTCCCCCAACATAACAAAGCATTAACAATTTCACCCAATATCACAGAGCATTAGCAACTCCACAGGTGTCTCACAGCATTAACAATTCCACAAACGTCACAAAGCATTAACAATACCTCCCAACATCACAAACCATTAACAATTCCACCTAACACTACAAAGCATTAACAATTTCACACAACGTTACAAAGCATTAACAATTTCATTCAACGTCAGAAAGCTTTAACAGTTCCACCCAATGTCACAAAGCGTTAACAATTCCACCCAACGTCACACAGCATTAATAATTCCACCCTACGTCACAAAGGATTAACAATTCTGCCCTACGTTACAAAGCGTTAACAATCCCACGCAATGTCACAAAGCACTGACAATTGCACCCAACATCACAAACCATTAACAATTCCACCCAACGTTACAAAGTGTTAGCAATCCCACACAACGTCCCAAAGTGTTAGCAATTCCCCCAGTGTAACAAATCATTAAAATTTTCACCCAACGTCATACAGTATTAACAATTCCACCCACGTCTCAGACCATTAACAATTCTGCCCAACGTTACAAAGCGTTTACAATTCTACGCAATGTCACACAGTATTAACTATTCCACCAAACAACACAAAGCATTAGCAATTCCACCCAACCTCACAAAGCGTTAACAATCAACCCAACGTCACAAAGAATTAACAGTTCCACCCAACACCACAAAGCGTTAACAATTCCACCCAATGTCACAAAGCATTAATAATTCCAATAACGTCACAAAGCACTAACAATTCCAACCAACATAATAAAGCATTAACAATTCCACCAAACGTCACAAAGCGTTAACTATTCCCCAACGTAACAAAGCATTAACAATTCCACCTAACATTACAAAGCGTTAACAATTCCACGCAACAGCACAAAGCACTAACAATTCCCCCAACATATCAAAGCATTAACAATTTCACCCAACGTCACACAGCATTAACAATTCCATCAAACATCACAAAGCATTAGCAATTCCACCCAACATCACAAAGCATTAACAATCCACCCAATGTCACAAAGCATTAACAGTTCCACACAACACCACAAAGCGTTAACAATTCCACCCAATGTCACAAAGCATTAATAATTGCACCCAACATTACAAAGCGTTAACAATTCCACCCAATGTCACAAAGCATTAACAATTCCATCCATCATCGCAAAGCAGTGACAATTGCACCCAACATCACAAAGCACTAACAATTCCACACAACATCCCAAAGCATTAACAATTCCACTCAACGTTACAAAATGTTAACAATTTGCACGCAACGTCACAAAGCGTTAACAATTCCCCCAACGTAACAAAGCATTAACAATTTCACCCAATGTCACAAAGCATTAGCAACTCCACTAGTGTCTCACAGCATTAACAATTCCACAAACGTCACAAAGCATTAACAGTTCCACCCAACACCACAAAGAGTTAACAATTCCACCCAATGTCACAAAGCATTAATAATTCCAAAAACGTCACAAAGTATTAACAATTCCACCCAACATCATAAAGCATTAACAATTCCACCAAACGTCACAATGCGTTAACTATTCCCCAACATAACAAAGCATTAACAATTTCACCAAACGTCACGTAGCAATAACAATTCCACCCAACATCTCAAAGCATTAACAATTCCACTCAACGTCACAAAGCATTAACAGTTCCACCCAACATCACAAAGCATTAACAATTCCACCAAACGTCACAGACCATTAACAATTCCACCCAACATCATAAACTATTAACAATTCCACCCAATGTCACAAAGCATTAACAATTCCACCCAACGTTACAAAGCATTAACAATTCCAACCAACATCACACAGCGATAACAGTTCCACCTGACACACAGCGATAACAATTCCACACATGTCACAGAGCATTAACAATTCCACCCAACATCACAAAGCATTAACAATTCTACCCAACATTACAAAGTGTTAACAATCACACCCAACGTCCCAAAGTGTTAGCAATTCCCCCAACGTATCAAAGCATTAACAATTTCACCCAACGTCACACAGCATTAACTATTCCAACCCACATGATAAAGCATTAGCAATTCCACCCAACGTCACAAAGCATTAGCAATTCCACCCAACATCACAAAGCATTAACAAATTCACCCATCATCAGAAAGCACTAACAATTTCCCCCAACATCAATAAGCTTGAACAATTCCACCCAATGTCACAAAGCATTAACAATTCCAGAAACGTCACAAAGCATTAACAATTCCACCCAATATATCAAAGCATTAACAATTCCACCCAACGTCACAAAGCACTAACAATTCCACCCAACATCACAAACCATTATCAATTCCACCAAACGCTACAAAGAATTAACAATTTCACAGAATGTCACAAAGCATTAGCAATTCCACCCAACATCTCAAAGCATTAACAATTCCACCCAACGTCACAAAGCATTAACAATTCCACCCAACATCACAAAGCATTAACAATTCCACCCAACGTTACAAAGTGTTAACAATTCCCCCAACGTAACAAAGCATTAACAATTTCACCCAATGCCACAAAGCATTAGCAACTCCACAAGTGTCTCACAGCATTAACAATTCCACAAACGTCACAAAGCATTAACAATACCACCGAACATCACAAACCATTAACAATTCCACCAAATACTACAAAGCATTAAAAAATTTCACACAACATCACAAAGCATTAACAATTCCATCCAACGTCTGAAAGCTTTAACAATTCCACCCAATGTCACAAAGCGTTAACAATTCCACCCAACGTCACACAGCATTATCAATTCCACCCTACGTCACAGAGGATTAACAATTCTGCCCAACGTTACAAAGCGTTAACAATTCCACACACGTCACAAGGCACTAACAATTCCACCCGACATCACAAAGCATTAACAATTCCACCCAACTTTACAAAGTGTTAACAATCCCACCCAACGTCCCAAAGCGTTAGCAATTCCCCCAATGTATCAAAGCATTAACAAATTCACCCAACGTCACACAGCATTAACAATTCCACACAAAATGATAAAGCATTAGCAATTCCACCCAACGTCTCAAAGCATTAACAATTCCACCCAACATCACAAAGCATTAACAATTTCACCCATCATCAGAAAGCACTAACAATTTCACCCAACATCACTAAGCTTGAACAATTCCACCCAACGTCACAAAGCATTAACAATTCCAGAAACGTCACAAAGCACTAACAATTCCACCCAATATATCAAAGCATTAACAATTCCACCCAACGTCACAAAGCACTAACAATTCCACCCAACATCACAAAGCATTAACAATTCCACCCAACGTTACAAAGTGTTAACTATTCCACTCAACGTCACAAAGCGTTAACAATTCCCCAAACGTAACAAAGCATTAACAATGTCACCCAATGCCACAAAGCATTAGCAACTCCACAAGTGTCTCACAGCATTAACAATTCCACAAACGTCAGAAAGCATTAACAATTTCACACGTCACCAAGCATTGGCAATTTCATCCAACGTCAGAAAGCTTTAACAATTCCACCCAATGTCACAAAACATTAACAATTCCACCCAACGTCACACAGCATTAACAACTCCACCCTACGTCACAGAGCACTAACAATTCTGCCCAACGTTACAAAGCGTTAACAATTCCACCCAAATCACAAAGCATGAACAATTCCACCCAACATCACACAGCGATAACAGTTCCACCCGACACACCGCGATAACAATTCCACTCATGTCACACAGTATTAAAAATTCCACCCAACATCACAAAGCATTAACAATTCCACCCAACATTACATAGCGTTAACAATTCCACGCAACGTCACAAAGCACTAACAATTCCACCCAACATCACAAAGCATTAACAATTCCACCCAACGTTACAAAGTGTTAACAATGCCACCCAACGTACCAAAGCGTTAGTAATTCCCCCAACGTAACAAATCATTAAAAATTTCACCCAAAGTCACATAGCATTAACAATTCCACCCAACGTCCAAAAGCGTTAGCAATTCCCCCAACGTAACAAATCATTAAAAATTTCACCCAACGTCACATAGCATTAACAATTCCACTGAACGTCACAAAGCGTTAACAATCCACCCAACGTCACAAAGCATTAACAGTTCCACCCGACACCACAAAGCGTTAACAATTCCACCCAACATCATAAAGCATTAGCAAATCCATCCAACATCACAAAGCGTTAACAATCCACCCAACGTCACAAAGCATTAACAGTTCCACCCAACACCACAAAGAGTTAACAATTCCACCCAATGTCACAAAGCATTAATAATTCCAAAAACGTCACAAAGTATAAACAATTCCACCCATCATCATAAAGCATTAACAATTCCATCCAACGTCTGAAACCTTTAACAATTCCACCCAATGTCACAAAGTGTTAACAATTCCACCCAACGTCACACAGCATTATCAATTCCACCCTACGTCACAGAGGATTAACAATTCTGCCCAACGTTACAAAGCGTTAACAATTCCACACACGTCACAAGGCACTAACTATTCCACCTGACATCACACAGCATTAACAATTCCACACAAAATGATAAAGCGTTAACAATTCCACCCAACGTCACACAGCATTAATAATTCCACCCTACGTCACAGAGGATTAACAATTCTGCCCAACGTTACTAAGCGTTAACAATTCCACCCAAAGTCACAAAGCATTAACAATTCCACCCAACATCACACAGCGATAACAGTTCCACCCGAAACACCGCGATAACAATTAAACCAATGTCACACAGCATTAACAATTCCACCCAACATCACAAAGCATTAACAATTCCACCCAACATTACAAAGCATTAACAATTCCACGCAACGTCACAAAGCACTAACAATTGCACCCAACATCACAAAGCATTAACAATTCCACCCAATGTTACAGTGTTAACAATCCCACCCAACGTCCCAAAGGGTTAGCAATTCCCCCAAAGTACCAAAGCATTAAGAAATTCACCCAACGTCACACAGCATTAACAATTCCACACAAAATGTTAAAGAATTAGCAATTCCACCCAACATCACAAAGCATTAACAATTCCATCCAACACCACAAAGAGTTAACAATTCCACGCAATGTCACAAAGCATTAATAATTCCAAAACTGTCACAAAGCATTAACAATTCCACCCAACATCATAAAGCATTAACAATTCCACCAAACGTCACAGCGCGTTAACTATTCCCCAACGTAACAGAGCATTAACAATTTCACCCAACATCACACAGCAATTACAATTCCACCTAACGTCACAGAGCATTAACAATTCCACACAACATTACAAATTGTTAACAATTCCACCCAATGTCACAAAGCGTTAACAATTCCCCCAACGTTACAAAGCATTGACAATTTCACCCAATGTCACAAAGCATTAACAGCTCCACAAGTGTCTCACAGCATTAACAATTCCACAAACGTCACAAAGCATTAACAGTTCCACCCAACACCACAAAGCGTTAACAATTCCACCCAACATCATAAAGCATTAGCAATTCCACCCAACATCACAAAGCGTTAACGATCCATCCAACGTCACAAAGCATTAACAGTTCCACCCAACAACAGAAAGAGTTATCAATTCCACCCAATGTCACAAAGCATTAATAATTCCAAAAACGTCACAAAGTATTAACAATTCCACAAACGTCACAAAGCATTAACAATTCCACCCAACGTCACAAAGCATTAACAATTCCACCCAACATCACACAGCGATAACAATTCTACCCAACGTCACACAGCATTAACAATTCCACCCCACATCATAAAGCATTAGCAATTCCACCCAACATCACAAAGCATTAACAATTTCACCCAATGTCACAAAGCATTAACAGCTCCACAAGTGTCTCACAGCATTAACAATTCCACAAACGTCACAAAGCATTAACGATTTCACACGTCACAAAGCATTAGCAATTTCATCCAACGTCAGAAAGCTTTAACAATTCCACCCAAAGTCACAAATCGTTAACAATTCCACCCAACGTCACACAGCATTAGCAATTTCATCCAACGTCAGAAAGCTTTAACAATTCCACCCAAAGTCACAAATCGTTAACAATTCCACCCAACGTCACACAGCATTAACAATTCCACCCAACATCACAAAGCATTAACAATTCCACCCAACATTACAAAGCGTTAACAATTCCACGCAAAGTCACAAAGAATTAACAATTCCATCCAACGTTACAAAGTGTTAAAAATCCCACCCAACGTCCCATAGCGTTAGCAATTCCCCCAACGTAACAAATCATTAAAAATTTCACCCAACGTCACATAGCATTAACAAATTCACCCAACATCATAAAGCATTAGCAATTCCACCCAACGTCACAAAGCATTAACAGTTCCACCCAACACCACAATGAGTTAACAATTCCACCCAATGTCACAAAGCATTAATAATTCCAAAAACGTCACAAAGTACTAACAATTCCACAAATGTCACAAAGCATTAACAATTTCACCCAACATCACACAGCATTAACAATTCCACCCCACATCATAAAGCATTAGCAATTCCACCCAACATCACAAACATTAGCAATTCCACCCAATATCACAAAGCATTAACAATTTCACCCAATGTCACAAAGCATTAACAGCTCCACAAGTGTCTCACAGCATTAACAATTCCAGAAACGTCACAAAGCATTAACAATTTCACACGTCACAAAGCATTAGCAATTTCATCCAACGTCAGAAAGCTTTAACAATCCCACACAATGTCACAAAGCGTTAACAATTCCACCCAACGTCACACAGCATTAACAATTCCACCCTACGTCACAGAGCACTAACAATTCTGCCCAATGTTACAAAGCGTTAACAATTCCACCCAAATCACAAAACATTAATAATTCCACCCAACATCACACAGCGATAACAGTTCCACCGGACACACCGCGATAACAATTCCACTCATGTCACACAGCATGAGAAATTCCACCCAACATCACAAAGCATTAACAATTCCACCCAACATTACAAAGCGTTAACAATTCCACGCAACGTCACAAAGCACTAACAATTGCACCCAACATCACAAACCATTAACAATTCCACCCAATGTTACAAAGTGTTAACAATCCCACACAATGTGCCAAAGCGTTAGCAATTCCCCCAGCGTAACAAATCATGAAAATTTTCACCCAACGTCATACAGCATTAACAATTCCACCCACGTCACAGACCATTAACAATTCTGCCCAACGTTACAAAGCGTTTACAATTCCACGCAACGTCACACAGTATTAACTATTCCACCAAACAGCACAAAGCATTAGCAATTCCACCCGACATGACAAAGCGTTAACAATCCAGCCAACGTCACAAAGCATTAACAGTTCCAACCAACACCACAAAGCGTTAACAATTCCACCCAATGTCACAAAGCATTAACAATTCCACCAAACATCATAAAGCATTAACAATTCCACCAAACGTCACAAAGCGTTAACTATTCCCCAAAGTAACAAAGCATTAACAATTCCAACTAACATTACAAAGCGTTAACAATTCCACGCAACATCACAAAGCACTAACAATTCCCCCAACATATCAAAGCATTAACAATTTCACCCAACGTCACACAGCATTAACAATTCCAACAAACATCACAAAGCATTAGCAATTCCACCCAACATCACAAAGCATTAACAATCCACCCAATGTCACAAAGCATTAACAGTTCCACCCAACATTACAAAGCTTTAACAATTCCACGCAATGTCACAAAGCACTAACTATTCCACACTACATCAGAAACCATTAACAATTCCACCCAATGTAACAAAGTGTTAACAATCCCACCCAACGTCCCAAAGCATTACCAATTTCCCCAACGTAACAAATCATTAAAAATTTCACCCAAAGTCACACAGCAATAAAAATTCCACCCAACATCTCAAAGCATTAGCAATTCCACCCGACGTCACAAAGCATTAACAATTCCACCCAACACCGCAAAGCGTTAACAATTCCACCCAACGTCACAGAGCATTAACAATTCCACCCAACATCACAAAGCATTAACAATTCCACCCAATGTCATAAAGCATTAACAATTCCGCCCAACATCACAAAACATTAACAATTCCACCCAACGTCACAAAGCATTAACAATTCCACCCAAAATGATAAAGCATTAGTAATTCCACCCAACGTCACAAAGCATTAACAATTCCACCCAACACTACAAAGAGTTAACAATTCTACACAATGTCACAAAGCATTAATAATTCCAAAACTGTCACAAAGCATTAAAAATTCCACCCAACATCATAAAGCATTAACAATTCTACTAAACGACACAACGCGTGAACTATTCCCCAACGTAACAAAGCATTAACAATTTCACCCGTCACACAGCAATTACAATTCCACAGGTGTCTCACAGAATTAACAATTCCACAAACGTCACAAAGCATTAACAATTTCACACGTCACAAAGCATTAGCAATTTCATCCAACGTCACAAAGCATTAACAATTCCACCCAACACCGCAGCTTTAACAATTCCACCCAATGTTACAAAGCGTTAACAATTCCACCCTATGTCACAGAGCACTAACAATTCTGCCCAACGTTACAAAGCGTTAACAATTCCACCCAACATCACACAGCGATATCAGTTCAACCCGACACACCGCGATAACAATTCCACTCACGTCACACAGCATTAAAAATTCCACCCAACATCACAGAGCATTCACAATTCCACTCAACATTACAAAGCGTTAAGAATTCCACGCAACATCACAAAGCACTAACAATTCCACCCAACATCACAAAGCATTAACAATTCCACAAACGTCACTAAGCATTAACAATTCCACCCAACGTCACAAAGCATTAACAATTCCACCCCACATCACACAGCGATATCAGTTCAACCCGACACACCGCGATAACAATTCCACTCACGTCACACAGCATTAAAAATTTCACCCAACATCACAAAGCATTAACAATTCCACCCAACATTACAAAGCGTTAACAATTTCACGCAACGTCACAAAGCACTAACAATTCCACCCAACATCACAAAGCATTAACAATTCCACCCAACGTTACAAAGTGTTAACAATCCCACCCATCGTCCCAAAGCGTTAGCAATTCCCACAACGTAACAAATCATTAAAAATTTCACCCAATGTCACATAGCATTAACAATTCCACCAAACATCATAAAGCATTAGCAATTCCACCCAACGTTACAAAGCGTTAACAATCCACCCAACGTCACAAAGCATTAACAGTTCCACCCAACACCACAAAGCGTTAACAATTCCACCCAACATCATAAAGTATTAGCAATTCCACCCAACATCACAAAGCATTAACAATCCACCCAACGTCACAAAGCATTAACAGTTCCACCCAACACCACAAAGATTTAACAATTCCACCCAATGTCACAAAGCATTAATAATTCCAAAAACATCACAAAGTATTAACAATTCCACCCAACATCAGAAAGCATTAACAATTCCACCAAACGTCACAAAGCGTTAACTATTCCCCAACATAAGAAAGCATTAACAATTTCACCAAACATCACACAGTAATAATAATTCCACCCTACATCTCAAAGCATTAACAATTCCACCCAACGTCACAAAGCATTAACAGTTCCACCCAACATCACAAAGCATTAACATTTCCCAAACGTCACAGAGCATTAATAATTCCACCCAACATCATAAAGTATTAACAATTCCACCCAACGTCACAAAGCATTAACAATTCCACAAACGTCACAAAGCATTAACAATTCCACCCAACTTCACAAAGCATTAACAATTCCACCCAACATCACACAGCAATAACAGTTCCACCCGACACACAGCGATAACAATTCCACCCATGTCACAGAGCATTAAGAATTCCAAAAACATCACAAAGTATTAACAATTCCACCCAACACCAGAAAGCATTAACAATTCCACCAAACGCTACAAAGCATTAACAATTTCACACAACGTCACGAAGCATTAACAATTCCACCCAACGTCACAAAGCATTAACAATTCCACCCAAAATGATAAAGCCTTAGTAATTCCACCCAACGTCACAAAGCATTAACAATTCCACCCAACACCACAAAGAGTTAACAATTCCACACAATGTCACAAAGCATTAATAATTCCAAAACTGTCACAAAGCATTAAAAAGTCCACCCAACATCATAAAGCATTCACAATTCTACTAAACGACACAACGCATTAACTATTCCCCAACGTAACAAAGCATTAACAATTTCTCCCAACGTCACACAGGAAGTACAATTCCACCCAACTTCACAGAGCATTAACAATACCACCCAACATTACAAAGTGTTAACAATTCCACCCAACATCACAAAGCGTTAACAATTCCCCCAACGTTACAAAGCATTGACAATTTCACCCAATGTCACAAAGCATTAACAACTCCACAAATGTCTCACAGCATTAACAATTCCACAAACGTCACAAAGCATTAACAATTTCACACGTCACAAAGCATTAACAATTTCATCGAACGTCACAAAGCATTAACAATTCCACCCAACACCGCAAAGCTTTAACAATTCCACCTAACACCACAAAGCGTTAACAATTCCACGCAACGTCACAAAGCACTAACATTTCCACCCAACATCACAAAGCATTAACAATTCCACCCAACGTTACAAAGTGTTAACAATCCCACCCATCATCCCAAAGCGTTAGCAATTCCCCCAACGTAACAGATCATTAAAAATTTCACCCAATGTCACATAGCATTAACAATTCCACCAAACATCATAAAGCATTAGTAATTCCACCTAACGTTACAAAGCGTTAACAATCCACCCAACGTCACAAAGCATTAACAGTTCCACCCAACACCACAAAGCATTAACAATTCCACCCAACATCATAAAGCATTAGCAATTCCACCCAACATCACAAAGCATTAACAATCCACCCAATGTCACAAAGCATTAATAGTTCCACCCAACATCACAAAGCATTAACAGTTCCACCCAACACCACAAAGATTTAACAATTCCACCCAATGTCACAAAGCATTAATAATTCCAAAAACATCACAAAGTATTAACAATTCCACCCAACATCAGAAAGCATTAACAATTCCACCAAACGTCACAAAGCGTTAACTATTCCCCAACATAAGATAGCATTAACAATTTCACCAAACATCACAGAGTAATAACAATTCCACCCAACATCTCAAAGCATTAACAATTCCACCCAACACCACAAAGCGTTAACAATTCAACCCAACTTCATAAAGCATTAGCAATTCCACCCAACATCACAAAGCATTAACAATCCATCCAAAGTCACAAAGCATTAACAGTTCCACCCAACACCACAAAGCGTTAACAATTCCACCCAGTCACAAAGCATTAATAATTCCAAAAACATCACAAAGCATTAACAATTCCACCCAACATCTCAAAGCATTAACAATTCCACCCAACGTCACAAAGCATTAACAGTTCCACCCAACACCATAAAGCATTAACAATTCCACCAAACGTCATAGAGCATTAACAATTCCACCCAGCATCATAAAGTATTAACAATTCCACCCAACGTCACGAAGAATTAACAATTCCACAAAAGTCACAAAGCATTAACAATTCCACCCAACGTCACAAAGCGTTAACAATTCCCCCAACATTACAAAGCATTAACAATTTCACCCAATGTCACAAAGCATTTACAACTCCACAAGTGTCTCACAGCATTAACAATTCCTCAAACATCACAAAGCATTAACAATTTCACACGTCACAAAGCATTAGCAATTTCATCCAACGTCAGAAAACTTTAACAATTCCACCCAACTTAACAAAGCATTAACAATTTCACCCAACATCACACAGCAATTACAATTCCACCCAACATCACAGAGCATTAACAATTCCACCCAACATTACAAAGTGTTAACAGTTCCACCCAATGTCACAAATCGTTAACAATTCCCCCAACGTTACAAAGCATTAACAGTTTCACCCAATATCACAAAGTATTAACAACTCCACAAGTGTCTTACAGCATTAACAATTTCACAAACGTCACAAAGCATTAACAATTTCATACAACGTCACAAAGCATTAGCAATTTCATACAACGTCAGAAAGTTTTAACAATTCCACCCAATGTCACAAAGCATTAACAATTTCACCCAACATCACACAGCATTAACAGTTCCACCCAGCACCACAAAGCATTAACAATTCCACCAAACGTCACAGAGCATTAACAATTCCACCCAACATTACAAAGTGTTAACAATCCCACCCAACGTCCCAAAGAGGTAGCAATTCCCCCAACGTATCAAAGCATTAACAATTTCGCACATCGTCACACAGCATTAACAATTCCACCCAACATCATAAATCATTAACAATTGCTTCCAACATCACAAAGCGTTAACAATCCACCCAACGTCACAAAGCGTTAACTATTCCGCAACGTAACAAAGCATTAACAATTCCACACATCTCAAAGCATTAACAATTCCTCCCAACATCACAAAGAATTAACAATTCCACAAACGTCACAAAGCGTTAACAATCCACCCAACGTCACAAAGCATTAGCAGTTCCACCCAACGTCACAAAGCGTTAACAATTCCACCCAACATCACACAGCATTAACAAATCCACCCTAAGTCACAGACCACTAACAATTCTGCCCAACGTTACAATGCGTTAACAATTCCACCCAAATTACAAAGCATTAACAATTCCACCCAACATCACGCAGCGATAACAGTTCCACCCGACATACCGCGATAACAATTCCACCCAATGTCACACAGCATTAACAATTCCACCCATCATCAGAAAGCACTAACAATTTCAGCCAACATCACAAAGCTTGAACAATTCCACCCAACGTCACAAAGCATTAACAATTCCAGCCAATGTCACAAAGCGTTAACAATTCCCCCAACATAACAAAGCATTAACAGTTTCACCCAATATCACAAAGCATTAACAACATTAACAATTCCACAAACGTCACAAAGCATTAACAATTCCACTAAACGCTACAAAGCATTAACAATTACTCCCAACGTCACACAGCATTAACAACTCCACCCTATGCCACAGAGCATTAACAATTCTGCCCAACATTGCAAAGTGTTAACAATTCCACCCAACATCACAAAGCATTAAAAATTCCACCCAACATCACACAGCGATAACAGTTCCACCCGACCCGACACACCGCGATAACAATTCCACCCATGTCACACAGCATTAACAATTTCACCCAACGTCACACAGCATTAACAATTTCACCCAAGATCATAAAGCATTAGCAATTCCACCCAACATCTCAAAGCATTAACAATTCCACCCAGCATCACAAAACGTTAACAATCCACCCAACGTCACAAAGCTTTAACAGTTCCACCCAACACCACAAAGCGTTAACAAATCCCCCAACGTAACAAAGCATTAACAGTTTCACCCAATGTCACAAAGCATTAACAAGTCCACAAGTGTCTCACAGCATTAACAATTCCACAAACATCACAAAGCATTAACAATTCTACCCAACATCGCAAACCATTATCAATTCCACCAAACGCTACAAAGCATTAACAATTTCACACAATGTCACAAAGCATTAGCAATTCCACCCAACGTCACAAAGCATTAACAGTTCCACCCAACACCACAAAGCGTTAACAATTCCATCCAACATCATAAAGCATTAGCCATTCCACCCAACATCACAAAGCATTAACAATCCCCCCAACGTCACAAAGCATTAACAGTTCCACCTAACACCACAAAGATTTAGCAATTCCACCCAATGTCACAAAGCATTAATAATTCTAAAAACATCACAAAGTATTAACAATTCCACCAACATCACAAAGCATTAACAATTCCACCCAACATCACACAGCGATAACAGTTCCACCCGACACACCGCGATAACAATTACAGTCATGTCACACAGCATTAAAAATTCCACCCAACATCACAAAGCATTAACAATTCCACCCAACATTGCAAAGCATTAACAATTCCACGCAACGTCACAAAGCACTAACAATTCCACCCAACATCACAAAGCATTAACAATTTCAACCATCATCAGAAAGCACTAACAATTTCACCCAACATCACAAAGCCTGAACAGTTCCACCCAATGTCACAAAGCATTAACAATTCCAGAAACGTAACAAAGCATTAACAATTCCACCCAATATATCATAGCATTAACAATTCCACCCAACGTCACAAAGCACTGACAATTCCACCCAACATCACAAAGTATTAACAATTCCACCCAATGTTACAAAGCGTTAACAATCCACCCAACATCACAAAACATTAACAGTTCCACCCAATGCCACAAAGAGTTAACAATTCCACCCAACATCACAAAGTATAAACAATTCCACCCAATGTTACAAAGCATTAATAATTCCAAAAACGTCACAAAGCATTAACAATTCCACCCAACATCATAAAGCATTAACAATTCCACCAAACCTCACAAAGCGTAAACTATTCCCCAACTTAACAAAGCATTAACAATTTCACCCAACATCACACACCAATTACAATTCCACCCAACATCACAGAGCATTAACAATTCCACCCAACATTACAAAGTGTTAACAGTTCCACCCAACGTCACAAATCGTTAACAATTCCCCCAACGTTACAAAGCATTAACAGTTTCACCCAATATCACAAAGCATTAACAACTCCACAAGTGTCTTACAGCATTAACAATTTCACAAACGTCACAAAGCATTAACAATTTCATACAACGTCACAAAGCATTAGCAATTTCATACAACGTCAGAAAGCTTTAACAATTCCACCCAATGTCACAAAGCATTAACAATTTCACCCAACATCACACAGCATTAACAGTTCCACCCAGCACCACAAAGCATTAACAATTCCACCAAACGTCACAGAGCATTAACAATTCCACCCAACATTACAAAGTGTTAACAATCCCACCCAACGTCCCAAAGAGGTAGCAATTCCCCCAACGTATCAAAGCATTAACAATTTCGCACATCGTCACACAGCATTAACAATTCCACCCAACATCATAAATCATTAACAATTGCTTCCAACATCACAAAGCGTTAACAATCCACCCAATGTCACAAAGCGTTAACTATTCCGCAACGTAACAAAGCATTAACAATTTCACACAATGTTACACAGCAATAACAATTCCACACATCTCAAAGCATTAACAATTCCTCCCAACATCACAAAGAATTAACAATTCCACAAACGTCACAAAGCGTTAACAATCCACCCAACGTCACAAAGCATTAGCAGTTCCACCCAACGTCACAAAGCGTTAACAATTCCACCCAACATCACACAGCATTAACAAATCCACCCTAAGTCACAGACCACTAACAATTCTGCCCAACGTTACAATGCGTTAACAATTCCACCCAAATTACAAAGCATTAACAATTCCACCCAACATCACGCAGCGATAACAGTTCCACCCGACACACCGCGATAACAATTCCACCCAATGTCACACAGCATTAACAATTCCACCCATCATCAGAAAGCACTAACAATTTCAGCCAACATCACAAAGCTTGAACAATTCCACCCAACGTCACAAAGCATTAACAATTCCACCCAACGTCACAAAGCATTAACAATTCCACAAACGTCACTAAGCATTAACAATTCCACCCAACGTCACAAAGCATTAACAATTCCACCCAACATCACACAGCAATAACAGTTCCACCCGACACACAGCGATAACAATTCCACCCATGTCACAGAGCATTAAGAATTCCACCCAACATCACAAAGCATTAACAATTCTACCCAACATTACAAAGTGTTAACAATCACACCCAACGTCCCAAAGTGTTAGCAATTCCCCCAACGTATCAAAGCATTAACAATTTCACCCAACCTCACACAGCATTAACAATTCCATCCAACATCATAAAGCATTAACAATTCCACCCAACATCACAATGCGTTAACATCTCCACTCAACATCACATAGCATTAACAATTCCACCCAACGTCACAAAGGATTAGCAATTCCACCCAACATCACAAAGCATTAACAAATTCACCCATCATCCGAAAGCACCAACAATTTCACCCAACATCAATAAGCTTGAACAATTCCACTCAACGTCACAAAGCATTAACAATTACAGAAACGTCACAAAATATTAACAATTCCACCCAATATATCAAAGCATTAACAATTCCACCCAACGTCACAAAGCACTAACAATTCCACCCAACATCACAAAATATTAACCATTCCACCCAACGTTACAAAGTGTTAACATTTCCAGCCAATGTCACAAAGCGTTAACAATTCCCCCAAATTAACAAAGCATTAACAGTTTCACCCAATGTCACAAAGCATTAACAACTCCACAAGTGTCGCACAGCATTAACAATTCCACAAACGTCACAAAGCATTAACAATTCCACCCAACATCACAAACCATTATCAATTCCACCAAACGCTACAAAGCACTAACAATTTCACACAACGTCACAAAGCATTAGCAATTCCATCCAACATCAGAAAGCTTTAACAATTCCACCCAATGTTACAAAGCATTAACAACTCCTCTCAACGTCACACAACATTAACAATTCCACAATACGTCAAAGTGCATTAACAACTCTGCCCAACGTTACAAAGCGTTAACAGTTCCGCCCAATGTTACAAAGCGTTAGCAATTCCCCCAACGTAACAAATCATTAAAAATTTCACCCAACGTCACACAGCAATAACAATTCCACCCAACCTCTCAAAGCATTAACAATTCCACCCAACATCACAAAGCATTAACTATTCCACCGAACACCGCAAAGCGTTAACAATTCCACCCAACGTCACAGAGCATTAAAAATTCCACCCCACATCATAAAGCACTAACAATTCCACCCAACATCACAAAGCATTAACAAAGCACCCAACATTACAAAGTGTTAACAATTCCACCGAACGTCACAAAGCATTAACAATTCCACCCAACACCACAAAGAGTTAACAATTCCACACCATGTCACAAAGCATTAATAATTCCAAAACTGTCACAAAGCATTAAAAATTCCACCCAATATCATAAAGCATTAACAATTCCATTAAACAACACAACGCGTTAACTATTTCCCAACGTAACAAAGCATTAAAAATTTCACCCAACGTCACACAGCAATACAATTCCACCCAACGTCACAGAGCATTAACAATACCACCCAACATTACAAAGTGTTAACAATTCCACCCAACGTCACAAATGTTAACAATTCCCCCAACGTTACAAAGCATTGACAATTTCACCCAATGTCACAAAGCATTAACAAATCCACAAGTGTCTCACAGCATTAACAATTCCACAAACGTCACAAAGCATTAACAATTTCACACATCACAAAGCATTAGCAATTTCATCCAACATCACAAAGCATTAACAATTCCACCGAACACCGCAAAGCTTTAACAATTCCACGCAATGTCACAAAGCGTTAACAATTCCACCCAAAGTCACACAGCATTAACAATTCCACCCTACGTCGCAGAGCACTAACAATTCTGCCCAACGTTACAAAGCGTAAATTCCACCCAAATCACAAAGCATTAACAATTCCACCCAACATCACACAGCGATAACAGTTCCACCCGACAAACCGCGATAACAATTCCACTCACGTCACACAGCATTAAAAATTCCACCCAACATCACAAAGCATTAACAATTCCACCCAACATTAAAAAACGTGAACAATTCCACGCAACGTCACAAAGCACTAACAATTCCACCCAACATCACAAAGCATTAACAATTCCACCCAAAGTTACAAAGTGTTAACAATCCCACCCATCGTCCCAAAGCGTTAGCAATTCCCCCAACGTAACAAATCATTAAAAATTTCACCCAATGTCACATAGCATTAACAATTCCACCCAACATCATAAAGCATTAGCAATTCCACCCAACGTCACAAAGCGTTAACAATCCACCCAACGTCACAAAGCATTAACAGTTCCACCCAACACCACAAAGCGTTAACAATTCCACCCAACATCATAAAGCATTAGCAATTCCACCCAACATCACAAAGCGTTAACAATCCACCCAACATCACAAAGCATTAACAGTTCCACCCAACACCACAAAGCGTTAACAATTCCACCCAACATCATAAAGCATTAGCAATTCCACCCAACATCACAAAGCGTTAACAATCCTCCCAACGTCGCAAAGCATTAACAGTTCCACCCAACACCACAAAGCGTTAAAAATTCCACCCAATGTCACAAAGCATTAACAACTCCACAAGTGTCTCACAGCATTAACAATTCCACAAACGTCACAAAGCATTAACAATTTCACACGTCACAAAGCATTAGCAATTTCATCCAACGTCACAAAGCATTAACAATTCCACCGAACACCGCTAACCGTTAACAATTCCACCCAATGTCACAAAGCGTTAACAATTCCACCCAACGTCACACAGCATTAACAATTCAACCCGACGTCACAGAGCACTAACAATTCTGCCCAAAGTTACAAAGCGTTAACAATTCCACCCAAATCACAAAGCATTAACAATTCCACCCAACATCACACAGCGATAACAGTTCCACCCGACACACCGCGATAACAATTCCACTCACGTCACACAGCATTAAAAATTCCACCCAACATCACAAAGCATTAAGAATTCCACCCAACATTACAAAGCGTTAACAATTCCACGCAACGTCACAAAGCACTAACAATTCCACCCAACATCACAAAGCATTAACAATTCCACCCAACGTTACAAAGTGTTAACAATTCCACCCATCGTCCCAAAGCGTTAGCAATTCCCCCAACGTAACAAATCATTAACAATTTCACCCAACGTCACATAGCAGTAACAATTCCACACAACATCATAAAGCATTAGCAATTCCACCCAACGTCACAAAGCATTAAGAATTCCACCCAACGTCACAAAGCGTTAACAATCCACCCAACGTCACAAAGCATTAACAGTTCCACCCAACACCACAAAGCGTTAACAATTCTCCCAACGTAACAAAGCATTAACAGTTTCACCCAATGTCACAAAGCATTAACAACTCCACAAATGTCACAAAGCATTTACAATTCCACCCAAAATCACAAACCATTATCAATTCCACCAAACGCTACAAAGCATTAACAATTTCACACAACGTCACAAAGCATTAGCAATTCCATCCAACGTCAGAAAGCTTAAACAATTCCACCCAATGTCACAAAGCGTTAACAATTCCTCTCAACGTCGCACAGCATTAACAATTCCACACTACGTCAAAGAGCATTAACAATTCTGCCCAACGTTACAAAGCGTTAACAGTTCCGCCCAACGTTACAAAGTGTTAACAATCCCACCCAACGTCCCAAAGCGTTAGCAATTCCCCCAACGTAACAAATCATTAAAAATTTCACCCAACGTCACACAGCAATAACAATTCCACCCAAAATCTCAAAGCATTAACAATTCCACTGAACACCGCAAAGGGTTAACAATTCCACCCAACGTCAGAGAACATTAAAAATTCCACCCAACATAATAAAGCATTAACAATTCCACCCAACGTCACAAAGCATTAACAATTCCACCCAACGTTACAAAGTGTTAACAATTCCACCCCACGTCACAAAGCATTAACAATTCCACCCAACATCACAAAGCATTAACAATTTCTACCATCATCAGAAAGCACTAACAATTTCACCCAACATCACTAAGCTTGATCAATTCCACCCAACGTCACACAGCATTAACAATTCCACCCTACGTCACAGAGGATTAACAATCCTGTCCAACGTTACAAAGCGTTAACAATTCCACGCACGTCACAAAGCACTAACAATTCCACCCAACATCACAAAGCATTAACAATTCCACCCAACGTTACAGTGTTAACAATCCCACCCAACGTCCCAAAGCGTTAGCAATTCCCACAACGTATCAAAGCATTAACAAATTCACCCAACGTCACACAGCATTAACAATTCCACACAAAATGATAAAGCATTAGCAATTCCAGCCAACTTCACAAAGCATTAACAATTCCATCCAACATCACAAATCGTTAACAATCCACCCAACATGACAAAGCGTTAACAGTTCCACACAACACCACAAAGAGTTAAAAATTCCACCCAACGTCACAAAGCATTAACAATTCCACCCAACATCACAAAGCATTAACAATTTCACCCATCATCAGAAAGCACTAACAATTTCAACCAACATCACTAAGCTTGAACAATTCCACCCAACGTCACAAATCATTAACAATTCCAGAAACGTCACAAAGCATTAACAATTCCACCCAATATATCAAAGCACTAACAATTCCACCCAACATCACAAAGTACTAACAATTCCACCCAACGTTACAAAGTGTTAACAATTCCACCCAACGTCACACAGCATTAACAATTCCACACTACGTCACAAAGCGTTAACAATTCCACCCAACGTTACAAAGCGTTAGCAAATCCGCCAACGTAACAAATCATTAAAAATTTCACCCAACATCACACAGCAATAACAATTCCACCCAACATCTCAAAGCATTAACAATTCCACCCAACATCACAAAGCATTAACAATTCCACCCAACATTAAAAAACGTGAACAATTCCACGCAACGTCACAAAGCACTAACAATTCCACCCAACATCACAAAGCATTAACAATTCCACCCAAAGTTTCAAAGTGTTAACAATCCCACCCATCGTCCCAAAGCGTTAGCAATTCCCCCAACGTAACAAATCATTAAAAATTTCACCCAATGTCACATAGCATTAACAATTCCACCCAACATCATAAAGCATTAGCAATTCCACCCAACGTCACAAAGCGTTAACAATCCACCCAACGTCACAAAGCATTAACAGTTCCACCCAACACCACAAAGCGTTAACAATTCCACCAACATCATAAAGCATTAGCAATTCCACCCAACGTCACAAAGCGTTAACAATCCACCCAACATCACAAAGCATTAACAGTTCCACCCAACACCACAAAGCGTTAACAATTCCACCCAACATCATAAAGCATTAGCAATTCCACCCAACATCACAAAGCATTAACAATTTCACCCATCATCAGAAAGCACTAACAATTTCAACCAACATCACTAAGCTTGAACAATTCCACCCAACGTCACAAATCATTAACAATTCCAGAAACGTCACAAAGCATTAACAATTCCACCCAATATATCAAAGCACTAACAATTCCACCCAACATCACAAAGTACTAACAATTCCACCCAACGTTACAAAGTGTTAACAATTCCACCCAACGTCACACAGCATTAACAATTCCACACTACGTCACAAAGCGTTAACAATTCCACCCAACGTTACAAAGCGTTAGCAAATCCGCCTACGTAACAAATCATTAAAAATTTCACCCAACATCACACAGCAATAACAATTCCACCCAACATCTCAAAGCATTAACAATTCCATCCAACATCACAAAGCATTAACAATTCCACCCAACATTAAAAAACGTGAACAATTCCACGCAACGTCACAAAGCACTAACAATTCCACCCAACATCACAAAGCATTAACAATTCCACCCAAAGTTACAAAGTGTTAACAATCCCACCCATCGTCCCAAAGCGTTAGCAATTCCCCCAACGTAACAAATCATTAAAAATTTCACCCAATGTCACATAGTATTAACAATTCCACCCAACATCATAAAGCATTAGCAATTCCACCCAACGTCACAAAGCGTTAACAATCCACCCAACATCACAAAGCATTAACAGTTCCACCCAACACCACAAAGCGTTAACAATTCCACCCAACATCATAAGGCATTAGCAATTCCACCCAACATCACAGAGCGTTAACAATCCTCCCAACGTCACAAAGCATTAACAGTTCCACCCAACACCACAAAGCGTTAAAAATTCCACCCAATGTCACAAAGCATTAACAACTCCACAAGTGTCTCACAGCATTAACAATTCCACAAACGTCACAAAGCATTAACAATTTCACACGTCACAAAGCATTAGCAATTTCATCCAACGTCACAAAGCATTAACAATTCCACCGAACACCGCTAACCGTTAACAATTCCACCCAATGTCACAAAGCGTTAACAATTCCACCCAACGTCACATAGCATTAACAATTCCACCCGACGTCACAGAGCACTAACAATTCTGCCCAAAGTTACAAAGCGTTAACAATTCCACCCAAACCACAAAGCATTAACAATTCCACCCAACATCACACAGCGATAACAGTTCCACCCGACACACCACGATAACAATTCCACTCACGTCACACAGCATTAAAAATTCCACCCAACATCACAAAGCATTAAGAATTCCACCCAACATTACAAAGCGTTAACAATTCCACGCAACGTCACAAAGCACTAACAATTCCACCCAACATCACAAAGCATTAACAATTCCACCCAACGTTACAAAGTGTTAACAATTCCACCCATCGTCCCAAAGCGTTAGCAATTCCTCCAACGTAACAAATCATTAACAATTTCACCCAACGTCACATAGCAGTAACAATTCCACACAACATCATAAAGCATTAGCAATTCCACCCAACGTCACAAAGCATTAAGAATTCCACCCAACGTCACAAAGCGTTAACAATCCACCCAACGTCACAAAGCATTAACAGTTCCACCCAACACCACAAAGCGTTAACAATTCTCCCAACGTAACAAAGCATTAACAGTTTCACCCAATGTCACAAAGCATTAACAAATCCACAAGTGTCTCACAGCATTAACAATTCCACAAACATCACAAAGCATTAACAATTCTACCCAACATCGCAAACCATTATCAATTCCACCAAATGCTACAAAGCATTAACAATTTCACACAATGTCACAACGCATTAGCAATTCCACCCAACGTCACAAAGCATTAACAGTTCCACCCAACACCACAAAGTGTTAACAATTCCACCCAACATCATAAAGCATTAGCAATTCCACCCAACATCACAAAGCATTAACAATCCCCCCAACGTCACAAAGCATTAACAGTTCCACCCAACACCACAAAGATTTAACAGTTCCACCCAATGTCACAAAGCATTAATAATTCCAAAAACATCACAAAGTATTAACAATTCCACCCAACATCATAAAGCATTAACAATTCCACCAAACGTCACAAAGCGTTAACTATTCCCCAACATAAGATAGCATTAACAATTTAACCAAACATCACACAGTAATAACAATTCTACCCAACATCTCAAAGCATTAATAATTCCACCCAACATCATAAAGTATTAACAATTCCACCCAACGTGACAAAGCATTAACGATTCCACAAACGTCACTAAGCATTAACAATTCCACCCAACGTCACAAAGCATTAACAATTCCACCCAACATCACACAGCAATAACAGTTCCACCCGACACACAGCGATAACAATTCCACCCATGTCACAGAGCATTAAGAATTCCACCCAACATCACAAAGCATTAACAATTCTACCCAACATTACAAAGTGTTAACAATCACACCCAACGTCCCAAAGTGTTAGCAATTCCCCCAACGTATCAAAGCATTAACAATTTCACCCAACCTCACACAGCATTAACAATTCCATCCAACATCATAAAGCATTAACAATTCCACCCAACATCACAATGCGTTAACATCTCCACTCAACATCACATAGCATTAACAATTCCACCCAACGTCACAAAGGATTAGCAATTCCACCCAACATCACAAAGCATTAACAAATTCACCCATCATCCAAAAACACCAACAATTTCACCCAACATCAATAAGCTTGAACAATTCCACTCAACGTCACAAAGCATTAACAATTACAGAAACGTCACAAAATATTAACAATTCCACCCAATATATCAAAGCATTAACAATTCCACCCAACGTCACAAAGCACTAACAATTCCACCCAACATCACAAAATATTAACCATTCCACCCAACGTTACAAAGTGTTAACATTTCCAGCCAATGTCACAAAGCGTTAACAATTCCCCCAACATAACAAAGCATTAACAGTTTCACCCAATGTCACAAAGCATTAACAACTCCACAAGTGTCGCACAACATTAACAATTCCACAAACGTCACAAAGCATTAACAATTCCACCCAATATATCAAAGCACTAACAATTCCACCCAACATCACAAAGTACTAACAATTCCACCCAACGTTACAAAGTGTTAACAATTCCACCCAACGTCACACAGCATTAACAATTCCACACTACGTCACAAAGCGTTAACAATTCCACCCAACGTTACAAAGCGTTAGCAAATCCGCCAACGTAACAAATCATTAAAAATTTCACCCAACATCACACAGCAATAACAATTCCACCCAACATCTCAAAGCATTAACAATTCCATCCAACATCACAAAGCATTAACAATTCCACCCAACATTAAAAAACGTGAACAATTCCACGCAACGTCACAAAGCACTAACAATTCCACCCAACATCACAAAGCATTAACAATTCCACCCAAAGTTACAAAGTGTTAACAATCCCACCCATCGTCCCAAAGCGTTAGCAATTCCCCCAACGTAACAAATCATTAAAAATTTCACCCAATGTCACATAGTATTAACAATTCCACCCAACATCATAAAGCATTAGCAATTCCACCCAACGTCACAAAGCGTTAACAATCCACCCAACATCACAAAGCATTAACAGTTCCACCCAACACCACAAAGCGTTAACAATTCCACCCAACATCATAAAGCATTAGCAATTCCACCCAACATCACAGAGCGTTAACAATCCTCCCAACGTCACAAAGCATTAACAGTTCCACCCAACACCACAAAGCGTTAAAAATTCCACCCAATGTCACAAAGCATTAACAACTCCACAAGTGTCTCACAGCATTAACAATTCCACAAACGTCACAAAGCATTAACAATTTCACACGTCACAAAGCATTAGCAATTTCATCCAACGTCACAAAGCATTAACAATTCCACCGAACACCGCTAACCGTTAACAATTCCACCCAATGTCACAAAGCGTTAACAATTCCACCCAACGTCACATAGCATTAACAATTCCACCCGACGTCACAGAGCACTAACAATTCTGCCCAAAGTTACAAAGCGTTAACAATTCCACCCAAATCACAAAGCATTAACAATTCCACCCAACATCACACAGCGATAACAGTTCCACCCGACACACCACGATAACAATTCCACTCACGTCACACAGCATTAAAAATTCCACCCAACATCACAAAGCATTAAGAATTCCACCCAACATTACAAAGCGTTAACAATTCCACGCAACGTCACAAAGCACTAACAATTCCACCCAACATCACAAAGCATTAACAATTCCACCCAACATCATAAAGTATTAACAATTCCACCAAACGTCACAAAGCGTTAACTATTCCCCAACGTAACAAAGCATTAACAATTTCACCAAACGTCACACAGCAATAACAATTCCACCCAACATCTCAAAGCATTAACAATTCCACCCAACGTCAGAAAGCTTTAACAATTCCACCCAATGTGACAAAGTGTTAACAATTCCACCCAACGTCACACACCATTAACATATCCACCCTAAGTCACAGACCACTAACAATTCTGCCCAACGTTACAAAGCGTGAACAATTCCACCCAAATTACAAAGCATTAACAATTCCACCCAACATCACACAGCGATTACAGTTCCACCCGACACACCGCGATAACAATTCCACCCATGTCACACAGCATTAAGTATTCCACCCATCATCACAAAGCACTAACAATTGCACCCAACATCACAAAGCTTTAACAATTCCACAAACATCACAAAGCGTTAACAATTCCCCCAACGTAACAAAGCATTAACAATTTCACACAACGTCACAAAGCATTAGCAATTCCATCCAACGTCAGAAAGCTTTCACAATTCCACCCAATGTCACAAAGCGTTAACAATTCCTCCCAACGTCACACAGCATTAACAATTCTGCCCAACATTACAAAGTGTTAACAATCCCACCCAATGTCCCAAAGCGTTAGCAATTCCCCCAACGTAACAAATCATTAAAAATTTCACCCAACGTCACACAGCAATAACAATTCCACCCAACATCTCAAAGCATTAACAATTCCACACAACATCACAAAGCATTAACAATTCCACCGAACACCGCAAAGGGTTAACAATTCCACCCAACGTCAGAGAGCATTAAAAATTCCACCCAACATAATAAAGCATTTACAATTCCACCCAACATCACAAAGCAGTAACAATTCCACCCAACGTTACAAAGTGTTAACAATTCCACCCCACGTCACAAAGCATTAACAGTTCCACCCAACATCACAAAGCATTAACAATTCCACCAAACGTCACAGAACATTAATAATTCCACCCAACATCTCAAAGCATTAACAATTCCACCCAACGTCACAAAGCATTAACAGTTCCACCCAACATCACAAAGCATTAACAATTCCACCAAACGTCACAGAGCATTAATAATTCCAACCAACATCATAAAGTATTAACAATTCCACAAACGTCACAAAGCATTAACAATTCCACCCAACGTCACAAAGCATTAACAATTCCACCCAACATCACACAGCAATAACAGTTCCACCCGACACACAGCGATAACAATTCCACCCATGTCACAGATCATTAAGAATTCCACCCAAGATCACAAAGCATTAGCAATTCCACCCAACATCACAAACCATTATCAATTCCACCAAAACTACAAAGCATTAACAATTTCACACAATGTCACAAAGCATTAGCAATTCCATCCAACGTCAGAAAGCTTTAACAATTCCACCCAATGTCACAAAGCGTTAACAATTCCTCTCAACGTCACACAGCATTAACAATTCCACACTACGTCACAAAGCGTTAACAATTCCACCCAACGTTACAAAGTGTTAACAATCCCACCCAACGCCCCAAAGCGTTAGCAATTCCGCCAACGTAACAAATCATTAAAAATTTCACCCAACGTCACAAAGCAATAACAATTCCACCCAACATCTCAAAGCATTAACAATTCCACCCAACATCACAAAGCATTAACTATTCCACCGAACACCGCAAAGCGTTAACAATTCCACCCAAAGTCACAGAGCATTAAAAATTCCACCCAACATCATAAAGCATTAACAATTCCACCCAACATCACAAAGCATTAACAATTCCACCCAACGTTACAAAGTGTTAACAATTCCACCGAACGTCACAAAGCATTAACAATTCCACCCAACACCACAAAGAGTTAACAATTCCACACCATGCCACAAAGCATTAATAATTCCAAAACTGTCACAAAGCATTAAAAATTCCACCCAATATCATAAAGCATTAACAAATCCACCCAACACCGCAAAGCGTGAACAATTCCACGCAACGTCACGAAGCACTAACAATTCCACCCAACATCACAAAGCATTAACAATTCCAACCAAAGTTACAAAGTGTTAACAATCCCACCCATCGTCCCAAAGCGTTAGCAATTCCCCCAACGTAACAAATCATTAAAAATTTCACCCAATGTCACATAGCATTAACAATTCCACCCAACATCATAAAGCATTAGCAATTCCACCCAACGTCACAAAGCGTTAAAATCCACCCAACGTCACAAAGCATTAACAGTTCCACCCAACACCACAAAGCGTTAACAATTCCACCTAACATCATAAAGCATTAGCAATTCCACCCAACGTCACAAAGCGTTAACAATCCACCCAACATCACAAAGCATTAACAGTTCCACCCAACACCACAAAGCTTTAACAATTCCACCCAACATCATAAAGCATTAGCAATTTCACCCAACATCACAAAGCGTTAACAATCCTCCCAACGTCACAAAGAATTAACAGTTCCACCCAACACCACAAAGCGTTAAAAATTCCACCCAATGTCACAAAGCATTAATAATTCCAAAAACGTCACAAAGCATTAACAATTCCATCCAACATCATAAAGTATTAACAATTCCACCAAAAGTCACAAAGCGTTAACTATTCCCCAACGTAACAAAGCATTAACAATTTCACCAAACGTCACACAGCAATAACAATTCCACCCAACATCTCAAAGCATTAACAACTCCACCCAACACCACAAAGCATTAACAATACCACCAAACGTCACAGAGCATTAACAATTCCACCCAACATCACACAGCGATAACAGTTCCACCCGACACACCGCGATAACAATTCCACCCATGTCACACAGCATTAAGTATTCCACCCATCATCACAAAGCACTAACAATTGCAACCAACATCACAAAGCTTTAACAATTCCACAAACGTCACAAAGCGTTAACAATTCCCCCAACGTAACAAAGCATTAACAGTTTCACCCAATATCACAAAGCATTAACAACTCCACAAGTGTCTTACAGCATTAACAATTCCACAAATGTCACAAAGCATTAACAATTCCACCAAACGCTACAAAGCATTAACAATTTCACACAACGTCACAAAGTATTAGCAATTCCATCCAACGTCAGAAATCTTTCACAATTCCACCCAATGTCACAAAGCGTTAACAATTCCTCCCAACGTCACACAGCATTAACAACTCCACCCTACGTCACAGAGCATTAACAATTCTGCCCAACATTACAAAGTGTTAACAATCCCACCCAACGTCCCAAAGCGTTAGCAATTCCCCCAACGTAACAAATCATTAAAAATTTCACCCAACGTCACACAGCAATAACAATTCCACCCAACATCTCAAAGCATTAACAATTCAACACAACATCACAAAGCATTAACAATTCCACCGAACACCGCAAAGGGTTAACAATTCCACCCAACGTCAGAGAGCATTAAAAATTCCACCCAACATAATAAAGTTTTAACAATTCCACCCAACATCACAAAGCATTAACAATTCCACCCAACGTTACAAAGTGTTAACAATTCCACCCCACGTCACAAAGCATTAACAGTTCCACCCAACATCACAAAGCATTAACAATTCCACCAAACGTCACAGAGCATTAATAATTCCACCCAACATCATAAAGTATTAACAATTCCACCCAACGTCACAAAGCATTGACAATTCCACAAACGTCACAAAGCATTAACAATTCTACCCAACATCGCAAACCATTATCAATTCCACCAAACGCTACAAAGCATTACCAATTTCACACCATGTCACAAAGCATTAGCAATTCCACCCAACGTCACAAAGCATTAACAGTTCCCCCCAACACCACAAAGCGTTAACAATTCCACCCAACATCATAAAGCATTAGCAGTTCCACCCAACATCACGAAGCATTAACAATCCCCCCAACGTCACAAAGCATTAACAGTTCCACCCAACACCACAAAGATTTAGCAATTCCACCCAATGTCACAAAGCATTAATAATTCCAAAAACATCACAAAGTATTAACAATTCCACCAACATCATAAAGCATTAACAATTCCACCAAAAGTCACAAAGTAATAACAATTCCACCCAACATCTCAAAGCATTAACAATTCCACCCAACGTCACAAAGCATTAACAGTTCCACCCAACATCACAGGGCATTAACATTTCCACCACGCGTCACAGAGCATTAATAATTCCACCCAACATCATAAAGTATTAACAATTCCTCCCAACGTCACAAAGCATTAACAATTCCACAAACGTCACTAAGCATTAACAATTCCACACAACGTCACAAAGCATTAACAATTCCACCCCACATCACACAGCGATAACAGTTCCACCCGACACACAGTGATAACAATTCCACACATGTCACAGAGCATTAAGAATTCCACCCAACATCACAAAATATTAACCATTCCACCCAACGTTACAAAGTGTTAACAATCCTACCCATCGTCCCAAAGTGTTAGCAATTCCCCCAACGTAACAAATCATTAAAAATTACACCCAAAGTCACATAGCATTAACAATTCCACCTAACATCATAAAGCATTAGCAATTCCACCCAACGTCACAAAGTGTTAACAATCCACCCAACGTCACAAAGCATTAACAGTTCCACCCAACACCACAAAGCGTTAACATTCCACCTAACGTCACAAAGCATTAACAGTTCCACCCAACACCACAAAGATTTGACAATTCCACCCAATGTCACAAAGGATTAATAATTCCAAAAACGTCACAAAGTATTAGCAATTCCACCCAACATCATAAAGCATTAACAATTCCATCAAATGTCACAAAGCGTTAACTATTCCCCAACATAAGAAAACATTAACAATTTCACCAAACGTCACACAGCAATAACAATTCCACCCAACATCTCAAAGCATTAACAATTCCACCCAACGTCACAAAGCATTAACAGTTCCACACAATACCACAAAGCATTAACAATTCCACCAAACATCACAGAGCATTAATAATTCCACCCAACATCATAAAGTATTAACAATTCCACAAACGTCACAAAGCATTAACAATTCCACCCAACGTCACAAAGCATTAACAATTCCACCCAACATCACACAGCAATAACAGTTCCACCCGACACACAGCGATAACAATTCCACCCATGTCACAGATCATTAAGAATTCCACCCAAGATCACAAAGCATTAGCAATTCCACCCAACATCACAAACCATTATCAATTCCACCAAAACTACAAAGCATTAACAATTTCACACAACGTCACAAAGCATTAGCAATTCCATCCAACATCAGAAAGCTTTAACAATTCCACCCAATGTCACAAAGCGTTAACAATTCCTCTCAACGTCATACAGCATTAACAATTCCACACTACGTCACAAAGCGTTAACAATTCCACCCAACGTTACAAAGTGTTAACAATCCCACCCAATGCCCCAAAGCGTTAGCAATTCCGCAAACGTAACAAATCATTAAAAATTTCACCCAACGTCACACAGCAATAACAATTCCACCCCACATCTCAAAGCATTAACAATTCCACCCAACATCACAAAGCATTAACTATTCCACCGAACACCGCAAAGCGTTAACAATTCCACCCAAAGTCACAGAGCATTAAAAATTCCACCCAACATCATAAAGCATTAACAATTCCACCCAACATCACAAAGCATTAACAATTCCACCCAACGTTACAAAGTGTTAACAATTCCACCGAACGTCACAAAGCATTAACAATTCCACCCAACACCACAAAGAGTTAACAATTCCACACCATGCCACAAAGGATTAATAATTCCAAAACTGTCACAAAGCATTAAAAATTCCACCCAATATCATAAAGCATTAACAAATCCACACAACACCGCAAAGCGTTAACAATTCCACCCAACATCACAAAGCATTAACTATTCCACCGAACACCGCAAAGCGTTAACAATTCCACCCAAAGTCACAGAGCATTAAAAATTCCACCCAACATCATAAAGCATTAACAATTCCACCCAACATCACAAAGCATTAACAATTCCACCCAACGTTACAAAGTGTTAACAATTCCACCGGACGTCACAGAGCATTAACAATTCACCCAACACCACAAAGAGTTAACAATTCCACACCATGCCACAAAGGATTAATAATTCCAAAACTGTCACAAAGCATTAAAAATTCCACCCAATATCATAAAGCATTAACAAATCCACCCAACACCGCAAAGCGTTAACAATTCCACCCAACGTCACAGAGCATTAACATTTCCACCCAACATCATAAAGCATTAACAATTCCACCAAACGTCACAAAGCATTAACAATTCCACCCAACATCACAAAGCATTAACAATTCCATCTATCATCGCAAAGCACTGATAATTGCACACAACATCACAAATCACTAACATTTCCACCCAACATCACAAAGCATTAACAATTCCACCCGTTACAAAGTGTTAACAAATCCACTCAATGTCACAAAGCGTTAACAATTCCCCCAACGTAACAAAGCATTAACAATTTCACCTGATGCCATAAAGCGTTAGCAACTCCACAAGTGTCTCACAGCATTAACAATTCCACAAACGTCACAAAGCATTAACAATACCACCCAACATCACAAACCATTAAGAATTCCACCAAACACTACAAAGCATTAACAATTTCACACAACATCACAAAGCATTAACAATTCCATCCAACGTCAGAAAGCTTTAACAATTCCACCTAATGTCACAAGGCGTTAACAATTCCACCCAACGTCACACAGCATTAACAATTCCACCCTACGTCACAGAGGATTAACTATCCTGCCCAACGTTACAAAGCGTTAACAATTCCACACACATCACAAAGCACTAACAATTCCACCCGACATCACAAAGCATTAACAATTCCATCCAATGTTACAAAGTGTTAACAATCCCACCCAACGTCCCAAAGCGTTAGCAATTCCGCCAAAGTCACAAAGCGTTAACAATCCACCCAACATCACAAAGCATTAACAGCTCCACCCAACACCACAAAGCGTTAACAATACCACCCAACATCATAAAGCATTAGAAATTCCACCCAACATCACAAAGCGTTAACAATCCTCCCAACGTCACAAAGCATTAACAGTTCCACCCAACACCACAAAGCGTTAAAAATTCCACCCAATGTCACAAAGCATTAATAATTCCAAAAACGTCACAAAGCATTAACAATTCCACCCAACATCATAAAGTATTAACAATTCCACCAAACGTCACAAAGCGTTAACTATTCCCCAACGTAACAAAGCATTAACAATTTCACCAAACGTCACACAGCAATAACAATTCCACCCAACATCTCAAAGCATTAACAATTCCACCCAACGTCACAAAGCATTAACAGTTCCACACAATACCACAAAGCATTAACAATTCCACCAAACGTCACAGAGCATTAACAATTCCACCCAACATCATAACGTATTAACAATTCCACCCAACGTCACAAAGAATTAACAATTCCACAAACGTCACAAAGCATTAACAACTCCACAAGTGTCTCACAGCATTAACAATTCCTCAAACGTCACAAAGCATTAACAATTTCACACGTCACAAAGCATTAGCAATTTCATCCAACGTCAGAAAGCTTTAACAATTCCACCCAATGTCACAAAGCGTTAACAATTCCACCCAACGTCACACACCATTAACATATCCACCCTAAGTCACAGACCACTAACGATTCTGCCCAACGTTACAAAGCGTGAACAATTCCACCCAAATTACAAAGCATTAACAATTCCACCCAACATCACACAGTGATAACAGTTCCACCCGACACACCGCGATAACAATTCCACCCATGTCACACAGCATTAAGTATTCCACCCATCATCACAAAGCACTAACAATTGCACCCAATATCACAAAGCATTAACAACTCCACAAGTGTCTTACAGCATTAACAATTCCACAAACGTCACAAAGCATTAACAATTCCACCAAACGCTACAAAGCATTAACAATTTCACACAACGTCACAAAGCTTTAGCAATTCCATCCAACGTCAGAAAGCTTTAACAATTCCACCCAATGTCACAAAGCGTTAACAATTCCTCCCAACGTCACACAGCATTAACAACTCCACCCTACGTCACAGAGCATTAACAATTCTGCCCAACATTACAAAGTGTTAACAATCCCACCCAACGTCCCAAAGCGTTAGCAATTCCCCCAACGTAACAAATCATTAAAAATTTCACCCAACGTCACACAGCAATAACAATTCCACCCAACATCTCAAAGCATTAACAATTCCACACAACATCACAAAGCATTAACAATTCCACCGAACACCGCAAAGGGTTAACAATTCCACCCAACGTCAGAGAGCATTAAAAATTCCACCCAACATAATAAAGCATTAACAATTCCACCCAACATCACAAAGCAATAACAATTCCACCCAACGTTACAAAGTGTTAACAATTCCACCCACGTCACAAAGCATTAACAGTTCCACCCAACATCACAAAGCATTAACAATTCCACCAAACGTCACAGAGCATTAATAATTCCACCCAACATCATAAAGTATTAACAATTCCACCCAACGTCACAAAGCATTAACAATTCCACAAAATGTCACAAAGCATTAACAATTTCATCCAACGTCACAAAGCATTAACAATTCCACCCATGTCACAGATCATTAAGAATTCCACCAAAGATCACAAAGCATTAGCAATTCCACCCAACGTCACAAAGCATTAGCAATTCCACCCAACATCACAAAGCATTAACAATTTCACCCATCATCAGAAAGCACTAACAGTTTCACCCAACATCAATAAGCTTCAACAATTCCACCCAACGTCACAAAGCATTAACAATTCCAGAAACATCACAAAGCATTAACAATTCCACCCAATATATCAAAGCATTAACAATTCCACCCAACGTCACAAAGCACTAACAATTCCACCCAACAGCACAAAATATTAACCATTCCGCCCAACGTTACAAAGTGTTAACAATTCCAGCCAATGTCACAAAGCGTTAACAATTCCCCCAACATAACAAAGCATTAACAGTTTCACCCAATGTCACAAAGCATTAACAACTCCACAAATGTCGCACAGCATTAACAATTCCACAAATGTCACAAAGCATTTACAATTCCACCCAAAATCACAAACCATTATCAATTCCACCAAACGCTACAAAGCATTAACAATTTCACACAACGTCACAAAGCTTTAGCAATTCCATCCAACGTCAGAAAGCTTTAACAATTCCACCCAATGTCACAAAGCGTTAACAATTCCTCCCAACGTCACACAGCATTAACAACTCCACCCTACGTCACAGAGCATTAACAATTCTGCCCAACATTACAAAGTGTTAACAATCCCACCCAACGTCCCAAAGCGTTAGCAATTCCCCCAACATAACAAATCATTAAAAATTTCACCCAACGTCACACAGCAATAACAATTCCACCCAACATCTCAAAGCATTAACAATTCCACACAACATCACAAAGCATTAACAATTCCACCGAACACCGCAAAGGGTTAACAATTCCACCAAACGTCAGAGAGCATTAAAAATTCCACCCAACATAATAAAGCATTAACAATTTCACCCAACATCACAAAGCAATAACAATTCCACCCAACGTTACAAAGTGTTAACAATTCCACCCACGTCACAAAGCATTAACAGTTCCACCCAACATCACAAAGCATTAACAATTCCACCAAACGTCACAGAGCATTAATAATTCCACCCAACATCATAAAGTATTAACAATTCCACCCAACGTCACAAAGCATTAACAATTCCACAAAATGTCACAAAGCATTAACAATTTCATCCAACGTCACAAATCATTAACAATGCCACCCATGTCACAGATCATTAAGAATTCCACCAAAGATCACAAAGCATTAGCAATTCCACCCAACGTCACAAAGCATTAGCAATTCCACCCAACATCACAAAGCATTAACAATTTCACCCATCATCAGAAAGCACTAACAATTTCACCCAACATCAATAAGCTTCAACAATTCCACCCAACGTCACAAAGCATTAACAATTCCAGAAACATCACAAAGCATTAACAATTCCACCCAATATATCAAAGCATTAACAATTCCACCCAACGTCACAAAGCACTAACAATTCCACCCAACAGCACAAAATATTAACCATTCCGCCCAACACCACAAAGCGTTAACAATTCCAGCCAATGTCACAAAGCGTTAACAATTCCCCCAACATAACAAAGCATTAACAGTTTCACCCAATGTCACAAAGCATTAACAACTCCACAAATGTCGCACAGCATTAACAATTCCACAAATGTCACAAAGCATTTACAATTCCACCCAACATCATAAAGCATTAGCAATTCCACCCAACATCACAAAGCGTTAACAATCCTCCCAACGTCACAAAGCATTAACAGTTCCACCCAACACCACAAAGCGTTAAAAATTCCACCCAATGTCACAAAGCATTAACAACTCCACAAGTGTCTCACAGCATTAACAATTCCACAAACGTCACAAAGCATTAACAATTTCACACGTCACAAAGCATTAGCAATTTCATCCAACGTCACAAAGCATTAACAATTCCACCGAACACCGCTAACCGTTAACAATTCCACCCAATGTCACAAAGCGTTAACAATTCCACCCAACGTCACACAGCATTAACAATTCCACCCGACGTCACAGAGCACCAACAATTCTGCCCAAAGTTACAAAGCATTAACAATTCCACCCAAATCACAAAGCATTAACAAATCCACCCAACATCACACAGCGATAACAGTTCCACCCGACACACCGCGATAACAATTACACTCACGTCACACAGCATTAAAAATTCTACCCAACATCACAAAGCATTAAGAATTCCATCCAACATTACAAAGCGTTAACAATTCCACGCAACGTCACAAAGTACTATCAATTCCACCCAACATCACAAAGCATTAACAATTCCACCCAGCGTTACAAAGTGTTAACAATTCCACCCATCGTCCCAAAGCGTTAACAATTCCCCCAACGTAACAAATCATTAACAATTTCACCCAACGTCACATAGCAGTAACAATTCCACACAACATCATAAAGCATTAGCAATTCCACCCAACGTCACAAAGCATTAAGAATTCCACCCAACGTCACAAAGCGTTAACAATCCACCCAACGTCACAAAGCATTAACAGTTCCACCCAACACCACAAAGCGTTAACAATTCTCCCAACGTAACAAAGCATTAACAGTTTCACCCAATGTCACAAAGCATTAACAAATCCACAAGTGTCTCACAGCATTAACAATTCCACAAACGTCACAAAGCATTAACAATTCTACCCAACATCGCAAACCATTATCAATTCCACCAAATGCTACAAAGCATTAACAATTTCACACAATGTCACAACGCATTAGCAATTCCACCCAACGTCACAAAGCATTAACGGTTCCACCCAACACCACAAAGTGTTAATAATTCCACCCAACATCATAAAGCATTAGCAATTCCACCCAACATCACAAAGCATTAACAATCCCCCCAACGTCACAAAGCATTAACAGTTCCACCCAACACCACAAAGATTTAACAGTTCCACCCAATGTCACAAAGCATTAATAATTCCAAAAACATCACAAAGTATTAACAATTCCACCCAACATCATAAAGCATTAACAATTCCACCAAACGTCACAAAGCGTTAACTATTCCCCAACATAAGATAGCATTAACAATTTAACCAAACATCACACAGTAATAACAATTCTACCCAACATCTCAAAGCATTAATAATTCCACCCAACATCATAAAGTATTAACAATTCCACCCAACGTGACAAAGCATTAACGATTCCACAAATGTCACTAAGCATTAACAATTCCACCCAACGTCACAAAGCATTAACAATTCCACCCAACATCACACAGCAATAACAGTTCCACCCGACACACAGCGATAACAATTCCACCCATGTCACAGAGCATTAAGAATTCCACCCAACATCACAAAGCATTAACAATTCTACCCAACATTACAAAGTGTTAACAATCACACCCAACGTCCCAAAGTGTTAGCAATTCCCCCAACGTATCAAAGCATTAACAATTTCACCCAACCTCACACAGCATTAACAATTCCATCCAACATCATAAAGCATTAACAATTCCACCCAACATCACAATGCGTTAACATCTCCACTCAACATCACATAGCATTAACAATTCCACCCAACGTCACAAAGGATTAGCAATTCCACCCAACATCACAAAGCATTAACAAATTCACCCATCATCCAAAAACACCAACAATTTCACCCAACATCAATAAGCTTGAACAATTCCACTCAACGTCACAAAGCATTAACAATTACAGAAACGTCACAAAATATTAACAATTCCACCCAATATATCAAAGCATTAACAATTCCACCCAACGTCACAAAGCACTAACAATTCCACCCAACATCACAAAATATTAACCATTCCACCCAACGTTACAAAGTGTTAACATTTCCAGCCAATGTCACAAAGCGTTAACAATTCCCCCAACATAACAAAGCATTAACAGTTTCACCCAATGTCACAAAGCATTAACAACTCCACAAGTGTCGCACAACATTAACAATTCCACAAACGTCACAAAGCATTAACAATTCCACCCAACATCACAAACCATTATCAATTCCACCAAACGCTACAAAGCATTAACAATTTCACACAACGTCACAAAGCATTAGCAATTCCATCCAACATCAGAAAGCTTTAACAATTCCACCCAATGTCACAAATCGTTAACAACTCCTCTCAACGTCACACAACATTAACAATTCCACACTACGTCAAAGTGCATTAACAACTCTGCCCAACGTTACAAAGCGTTAACAATTCCGCACAACGTTACAAAGCGTTAGCAATTCCCCCAACGTAACAAATCATTAAAAATTTCACCCAACGTCACACAACAATAACAATTCCACCCAACCTCTCAAAGCAGTAACAATTCCACCCAAAATCACAAAGTATTAACTATTCCACCGAACACCGCAAAGCGTTAACAATTCCACCCAACGTCACAGAGCATTAAAAATTCCACCCCACATCATAAAGCACTAACAATTCCACCCAACATCACAAAGTATTAACAATTCCACCCAACGTTACAAAGTGTTAACAATTCCACCGAACGTCACAAAGCATTAACAATTCCACCCAACACCACAAAGTTAACAATTCCACACCATGTCACAAAGCATTAATAATTCCAAAACTGTCACAAAGCATTAAAAATTCCACCCAATATCATAAAGCATTAACAATTCCACTAAACGACAGAACGCGTTAACTATTTCCCAACGTAACAAAGCATTAAAAATTTCACCCAACGTCACACAGCAATTACAATTCCACCCAACGTCACAGAGCATTAACAATACCACCCAACATTACAAAGTGTTAACAATTCCACCCAACGTCACAAATGTTAACAATTCCCCCAACGTTACAAAGCATTGACAATTTCACCCAATGTCACAAAGCATTAACAACTCCACAAGTGTCTCACAGCATTAACAATTCCACAAACGTCACAAAGCATTAACAATTTCACACATCACAAAGCATTAGCAATTTCATCCAACATCACAAAGCATTAACAATTCCACCGAACACCGCAAAGCTTTAACAATTCCACCCAATGTCTCAAAGCGTTAACAATTCCACCCAAAGTCACACAGCATTAACAATTCCACCCTACGTCGCAGAGCACTAACAATTCTGCCCAACGTTACAAAGCGTAAATTCCACCCAAATCACAAAGCATTAACAATTCCACCCAACATCACACAGCGATAACAGTTCCACACGACACACCGCAATAACAATTCCACTCACGTCACACAGCATTAA